>NW_022097871.1:0-119308 GCF_006542625.1 Nomascus leucogenys
TGTGAAACTTCTTTCTGTTCTGTGCATTCAACTAACAGAGTTGAACCTTAGTTTTCATTGAGCAGTTCTGAAACACTCTTTCTGTAGAAAATAAATGTGGACATTCAGGGCGCCAAGAGCCCTATAGTGGAAAAAGGAATAAGTTCAAATAAAAACTACACAGAAGATATCTGTGAAACTTCTTTCTCTTCTGTGCGTTCAACTAACAGAGTTGAACCTTAGTTTTGATTGAGCAGTTCTGAAACACTATTTCTGTAGGAAATGCAAGTGGACATTTGTGGCGCTAAGAGGCCCATAGTAGGAAAAGGAATATCTTCAAACAAAAACTACACAGAAGCAATCTGTGAAACTTCTTTCTGTTCTGTGCATTCAACTAACAGAGTTGAACCTTACTTTTGATTGAGCAGTTCTGAAACCCTCTTTCTGTAGAAAATGCAATTGGACATTCAGGGCGCTATGAGGCCTATAGTGGAAAAGGAATATTTTCAAATAAAAACGCACAGAAGCAATCTGCGAAACTTCTTACTGTTCTGTGCATTCAACTAACAGAGTTGAACCTTACTTTTGATTGAGCAGTTCTGAAACACCCTTTCTGTAGAAAATGCAATTGGACATTCAGGGCGCTAAGCGGCCGATAGTGGAAAAGGAATATTTTCAAAAAAAAACTGCACAAAAGAAATCTGTGAAACTTCTTTCTGTTCTGTGAATTCCACAAAACAGAGTTGAACTTTAGTTTTGATTGAGCAGTTCTGAAACACTCTTTCTGTAGAAAATGCAAGTGGACCTTCTTAGCGATAAGAGGCCTATAGCGGAAAAAGTAATATCTTCAAATAAAAACTACACAGAAGCATTCTGTGAAACTTCTTTCTATTCTGTGCATTCAACTAACAGAGTTTAACCTTACTTTTGATGCAGCAGTTCTGAAACACTCTTTCAGTAGAAAATACAAGTGGACATTCAGGGCGCTAAGAGGCCTGTAGTGGAAAAACGAATAAGTTCAAATAAAAACTACACAGAAGATATCTGTGAAACTTCTTTCTGTTCTGTTCATTCAACTAACAGACTTGAACCTTACTTTTGATTGAGCAGTTCTGAAACACTCTTTCTGTAGAAAATGCAAGTGGACCTTCTTAGCGATAAGAGGCCTATAGCGGAAAAAGTAATATCTTCAAATAAAAACTACACAGAAGCATTCTGTGAAACTTCTTTCTGTTCTGTGCATTCAACTAACAGAGTTTAACCTTACTTTTGATGCAGCAGTTCTGAAACACTCTTTCTGTAGAAAATGCAATTGGAAATTCAGGGTGCTAAGAGGCCTACAGTGGAAAATGAATATTTTCAAATAAAAACTGCACAGAATAAATCTGTGAAACTTCTTACTGTTCTGTGCATTCACCTAACAGAGTTGAACCTCCGTTTTGATTGACCAGTTCTGAAAAACTCTTTCTGTAGAAAATACAAGTGGACATTCAGGGCGCTTATAGGACTATAGTGAAAAAAGGAAAAAGTTCACTTGAAAACTACACAGAAGCTATCTGTGAAACTTTTCTCTGTTCTGTGCATTCAACTAAATTGGTTGAACCTTACTTTTGATTGAGAAGTTCTGAAACACTCTTACTGTAGAAAACGCAAGTGGACCTTCGGAGCGCTAAGAGGCCTATAGTGGAAAAAGTAATACCTTCAAATCCAAACTACACAGAAGCATTCTGTGAAACTTCTTTCTGTTCTTTGATTCATCTAACAGAGTTGAACCTTACTTTTGATTGAGCCCTTCTGAAACACCCTTTCTATAGAAAATGCAATTGGACATTCAGGGAGCTAAGAGGACTATAGTTGAAAAAGGAATATTTTCAAATAAAAAGTGCACAGAAGCAATCTGCGAAACATCTTACTGTTTTGTGCATTCAACTAACATAGTTGAACGGTAGTTTTAATTGAGCAGTTCTGAAACACTCTTTCTGTAGAAAATGCAAGTGGACATTCAGGGCGCTGAGAGGCCTACAGTGGGAAAAGGAATATCTTCAAATAAAAACCACACAGAAGCAATCTGTGAAACTTCTTACTGTTCTGTGCATTCAACTAACAGAGTTGAACCTTAGTTATTATTGAGCAGTTCTGAAACACTCTTTCTGTAGAAAATGCAAGTGAACATTCAGGGCGCTAAGAGGCCTATAGTGGAAAAGAAATAGTTTCAAATAAAAACTGCACAGAAGCAATCTGCGAAACTTCTAACTGTTCTGTGCATTCAACTAACATAGTTGAACGGCAGTTTTTATTGAGCAGTTCTGAAACACTCTTTCTGTAGAAAATGCAAATGGACATTCAGGGCGCTGAGAGGCCTATAGTGGGAAAAGGAATATCTTCAAATAAAAACCACACAGAAGCAATCTGTGAAACTTCTTACTGTTCTGTGCATTCAATTAACAGAGATGAACCTTAGTTATTATTGAGCAGTTCTGAAACACTCTTTCTGTAGAAAATGGAAGTGAATATTCTGGGCGCTAAGAGGCCTATAGCGGAAAAATGAATATGTTGAAATAAAAACTACACAGAAGCAATCTGTGGAACTTCTTACTGTTCTGTGCATTCAACTAACAGAGTTGAACCTTAGTTTATATTGAGCAGTTATGAAACACTCTTTCTACAGAAAATGCAAGTGAAAAATCAGGGCGCTGAGAGGCCTATAGTTGAAAAAGGTATATGTTCAAATAAAAACTACAAAGAAGCAATCTGTGAAACTTCTTTCTCTGCTGTGCATTCTACTAACAGAGTTGAACGTTACTTTTGATTGAGCAGTGCTGAAACACTCTTTCTGTAGAAAATGCAAGTGGATCTTCGGAGCGCTAAGAGGCCTATAGCGGAAAAAGTAATATCTTCAAATAAAAACTACACAGAAGCATTCTGTGAAACTTCTTTCTGTTCTGTGCATTCAACTAACAGAGTTTAACCTTACTTTTCATTGATCAGTTCTGGAACCCTCTTTCTGTAGAAAATGCAATTGGACATTCCGGGCGCTAAGAGGCCTATAGTGGAAAAGGAATATTTTCAAATAAAAACTACAAAGAAGAAATCTGTGAAACTTCTTACTGTTCTGTGCATTCAACTAACAGAGTTGAACCTCAGTTTTGATTGAGTAGTTCTGAAACACACTTTCTGTAGAAAATACAAGTGGACATTCATTGCGCTAAGAGGACTATAGTGGAAAAAGGAATAAGTTCACATGAAAACTACACAGAATCTATCTGTGAAACTTCTCTCTGTTCTGTGCATTGAACTAACGGAGTTGAACCTTACTTTTGATTGAGAAGTTCTGAAACACTCTTTCTGTAGAAAATGCAATTGGACATTCAGGGAGCTAAGAGGCCTATAGTGGAAAAGGTATATTTTCAAATAAAATCTTCACAGAAGAAATCTGTGAAACTTCTTACTGTTCTGTGCATTCAGCTAACAGAGTTGAACCTCAGTTTTGATTGAGCAGTTCTGAAACACTCTTTCTGTAGAAAATACAAGTGGACATTCAGGGCGCTGAGAGGCCTATAGTGGGAAAAGGAATATCTTCAAATAAAAACCACACAGAAGCAATCTGTGGAACTTCTTACTGTTCTGTGAATTCAACTAACAGAGTTGAACCTTAGTTATTATTGAGCAGTTCTGAAACACTCTTTCTGTAGAAAATGCAAGTGAACATTCAGGGCGCTAAGAGGCCTATAGTGCAAAAGGAATATTTTCAAATAAAAACTGCACAGAAGCAATCTGTGAAACTTCTTACTGTTCTGTGCATTCAACTAACAGAGTTGAGCCTTAGTTTATATTGAGCAGTTACGAAACACTCTTTCTGCAGAAAATGCAAGTGAACATTCAGGGCGCTAAGAGGCCTATAGCTGAGAAAGGTATATGTTCAAATAAAAACTACAAAGAAGGTATCTGTGAAACTTCTTACAGTTCTGTGAATTCAACTAACAGAGTTAAACCTTACTTTTGATTGAGCAGTCCTGAAACCCCCTTTCTGTAGAAAATGCAAGTGGACATTCAGGGCGCTAAGAGGCCTATGGTGGAAAAAGGAATACCTTCAAATAAAAACTACACAGAAGCAATCTGTGAAATTTATTACTGTTCCGTGCATTCAACTAACAGAGTTGAACCTTAGTTATTATTGAGCAGTTCTGAAACACTCTTTCTGTATTAAATGCAAGTGAACATTCAGGGCGCTAAGAGGCCTATAGCGGAAAAATTAATATGTTCAAATAAAAACTACACAGAAGCAATCTGTGAAACTTCTTACTGTTCTGTGCATTCAACTAACAGAGTTGAACCTTAGTTTATATTGAGCAGTTATGAAACAGTCTTTCTGCAGAAAATGCAAGTGAACATTCAGGGCGCTAAGAGGCCTATAGTTGAAAATGGTATATGTTCAAATAAAAACTACAAAGAAGCTATCTGTGAAACTTCTTACAGTTCTGAGCTTACAACTAACAGAGTTCAACCTTACTTTTGATTGAGCAGTTCTGAAACACTCTTTCTGTAGAAAATGCAAGTGGACCTTCGGAGCGCTAAGAGGCCTATAGCGGAAAAAGTAATACCTTCAAATACAAACTACACAGAAGCATTCTGTGAAACTTCTTTCTGTTCTTTGCATTCATCTAACACAGTTGAAACTTACTTTTGATTGAGCACTTCTGAAACACGCTTTCTATAGAAAATGCAATTGGACATTCAGGGAGCTAAGAGGCCTATAGTGGAAAAAGGAATATTTTCAAATAAAAACTGCACAGAAGCAATCTGCGAAACTTCTTACTGTTCTGTGCATTCAACTAACATAGTTGAACGGTAGTTATCATTGAGCAGTTCTGAAACACTCTTTCTGTAGAAAATGCAAGTGAACATTCCGGGCACTAAGAGGCCTATAGCGGAAAAATGAATATTTTCAAATAAAAACTACACAGAAACAATCTGTGAAACTTCTTAGTGTTCTGTGCATTCAAATAACAGAGTTGAACCTTAGTTTATATTGAGCAGTTCTGAAACACTCTTTATGTAGAAAATGAAAGTGAACATTCAGGGCGCTAAGAGGTCTATAGCGGAAAAATGAATATGTTCAAATAAAAACTACACAGAAGCAATCTGTGAAACTTCTTACTGTTCTGTGCTTTCAAATAACAGAGTTGATCCTTAGTTTATATTGAGCAGTTATGAAACACTCTTTCTACAGAAAATGCAGGTGAACATTCAGGGCGCTAAGAGGCCTATAGTTGAAAAAGATATATGTTCAAATAAAAACTACAAAGAAGCAATCTGTGAAACTTCTTTCTGTTCTGTGCATTCAACTAACAGTGTTGAACCTTAGTTTTGATTGAGCAATTCTGAAACACTCTTTCTGTAGAAAATACAAGTGGACATTCAGGGCGCTAAGAGGCCTATAGTGGAAAAAGGAATAAATACAAGTAAAAACTACACAGAAGATATCTGTGAAACTTCTCTCTGTTCTGTGCATTCAACTAACAGAGTTGAAACTTAGTTTTGATTGAGCAGTTCTGAAACACTCTTTCTGTAGAAAATGCAAGTGGACATTCATGGCGCTAAGAGGCCCATAGTAGAAAAAGTAATATCTTCAAACAAAAACTACACAGTAGGAATCTGTGAAAGTTCTTTCTGTTCTGTGCATTCAACTAACAGAGTTGAAACTTACTTTTGATTGAGCAGTTCTGAAACACTCTTTCTGTAGAAAATACAAGTGGACCTTCGGACCGCTAAGAGGCCTGTAGCGGAAAAAGGAATATCTTAAAATAAAAACCACACAGAAGCAATCTGTGAAACTTCTTTCTGTTATGTGCATTCAACTAACAGAGTTGAACCTTACTTTTGATTGAGCAGTTCTGAAACACTCTTTCTGTAGAAAATGCAATTGGAAATTCAGGGCGCTAAGAGGCCTATAGTGGAAAAGGAATATTTTCAATTAAAAACTGCACAGAAGAAATCTGTGAAACTTCTTACTGTTCTATGCATTCAACTAACAGAGTTGAAACTTAGTTTTGATTGAGCAGTTCTGAAACACTCTTTCTGTAGACAATACAAGTGGACATTCAGGGCGCTAACAGGCCTATAGTGGAGAAAGGAAAAAGTTCAAATAAAAACTACACAGAAGATATCTGTGAAACTTCTCTCTGTTCTGTGCATTCAACTAACGTAGTTGAACCTTACTTTTGATTGAGCAGTTCTGAAACACTCTTTCTGCAGAAAATGCAATTGGACATTCATGGCGCTAAGAGGCCCATAGTAGAAAAAGGAATATCTTCAAACAAAAACTACACAGAAGCAATGTGTGAAATTTCTTACTGTTCTGTGCATTCAACTAACAGAGTTGAACCTTAGATAATATTGAGCAGTTATGAAACACTCTTTCTGCAGAAAATGCAAGTCAACATTCAGGGCGCTAAGAGGCCTATAGTTGAAAAAGGTATATGTTCAAATAAAAACTACAAAGAAGCTATCTGGGAAACTTCTTACAGTTCTGTGCATTGAACTAACACAGTTCAACCTTACTTTTGATTGAGCAGTTCTGAAACCCCCTTTCTGTAGAAAATGCAAGTGGACATTCAGGGCGCTAAGAGGCCTATGGTGGAAAAAGAATACATTCAAATAAAAACTACACAGAAGCAATCTGTGAAAATTCTTACGGTTCTGTTCTTTAAACTAACACAGTTGAACCTTAATTTTGATTGAACAGTTCTGAAACACTCTTTCTGTAGAAAATGCAAGTGGACAATCATGGCGCTAAGAGGCCCATAGTAGAAAAAGGAATATCTTCAAACAAAAACAACACAGAAGCAATCTGTGAAGCTACTTCCTGTTCTGTGCATTCAACTAACAGAGTTGAACCTTACTTTTGATTGAGCAGTTCTGAAACACTCTTTCTGGAGAAAATGCAAGTGGACCTTCGGAGCGCTAAGAGGCCTATAGCGGAAAAAGTAATATCTTCAAATAAAAACTACACAGAAGCATTCTGTGAAACTTCTTTCTGTTCTGTGCATTCAACTAACAGAGTTGAAACTTAGTTTTGATTGAGCAGTTCTGAAACACACTTTCTGTAGAAAATACAAGTGGACATTCATGGCGCTAAGAGGACCATTGTAGAAAAAGGAATATCTTCAAACAAAAACTACACAGAAGCAATCTGTGAAACTTCTTTCTGTTCTGTGCATTCAACTAACAGAGTTTAACCTTACATTTCATTGAGCAGTTCTGAAACACTCTTTCTATAGAAAATGCAATTGGATATTCAGGGAGCTAAAAGGCCTATAGTGGAAAAAGGAATATTTTCAAATAAAAACTGCACAGAAGCAATCTGCGAAACTTCTTACTGTTCTCTGCATTCAAGTAACATATTTGAACGGTAGTTTTTATTGAGCATATCTGAAACACTCTTTCTGTAGAAAATGCAAGTTGACATTCAGGGCGCTGGGAAGCCTATAGTGGGAAAAGTAATATCTTCAAATAAAAACCACAGAGAAGCAATCTGTGAAACTTCTTACTGTTCTGTGCATTCAACTAACAGAGTTGAACCTTAGTTAAAATTGAGCAGTTCTGAAACACTCTTTCTGTAGAAAATGCAAGTGAACATTCAGGACGCTAAGCGGCCTATAGCGGAAAAATGAATATGTTCAAATAAAAACTACACAGAAGCAATCTGTGAAACTTCTTACTGTTCTGTGCATTCAACTAACAGAGTTGAACCTTAGTTTATATTGAGCAGTTATGAAACACTCTTTCTGCAGAAAATGCAAGTGAACATTCAGGGCGCTAAGAGGCCTATAGTTGAAAAAGTTATATGTTCAAATATAAACTACAAAGAAGCTATCTGTGAAACTTCTCACAGTTCTGTGCATTCAACTAACAGAGTTCAACCTTACTTTTCATTGAGCAGTTCTGAAACACACTTTCTGTAGAAAATGCAAGTGGACATTCAGGGCGCTAAGAGGCCTATGGTGGAAAAACGAATACCTTCAAATAAAAACTACACAGAAGCAATCTGTGAAACTACTTACGGTTCTGTTCTTTAAACTAACACAGTTGAAACTTAATTTTGATTGAACAGTTCTGAAACACTCTTTCTGTAGAAAATGCAATTGGAAGTTCATGGCGCTAACAGGCCTATAGTGGAATAGGGAATATCTTCAAACAAAAACCACAAAGAAACAATCTGTGAAACTACTTTCTGTTCTGTGCATTCAACTAACAGAGTTGAACCTTAGTTTTGATTGAGCAGTTCTTAAACACTCTTTCTGTAGAAAATACAAGTGGACATTCAGGGCGCTAAGAGGACTACAGTGGAAAAAGTAAAGATTCACATAAAAACTACACAGAAGCTATCTGTGCAACTTCTCTCTGTTCTGTGCATTCAACTAACGGATTTGAACCTTACTTTTGATTGAGCAGTTCTGAAACACTCTTTCTGAAGTAAATGCAAGTGGACCTTCGGAGCACTAAGAGGCCTACAGCGGAAAAATAAATATCTTCAAATAAAAACTGCACAGGAGCATTCTGTGAAACTTCTTTCTGTTCTGTGCATTCAACTAACAGAGTTTAACCATACTTTTGATTGAGCAGTTCCGAAACACTCTTTCTGTAGAAAATGCAAATGAACATTCAGGGGGATAAGAGGCCTATAGCGGAAAAAGGTATATGTTCAAATAAAAACTACAAAGAAGCTATCTGTGAAACTTCTTACTGTTCTGTGCATTCAACTAACAGAGTTGAACCTTAGTTATTATTGAGCAGTTCTGAAACACTCTTTCTGTAGAAAATGCAAGTGAACATTCAGGGCGCTTAGAGGCCAATAGCGGAAAAATGAATATGTTCAAACCGAAACTACACAGAAGCAATCTGTGAAACTTCTTACTGTTCTGTGCATTCAACAAACAGAGTTGAACCTTAGTTTATATTGAGCAGTTTTGAAACACTCTTTCTGTAGAAAATACAAGTGGACATTCAGGGCGCTAAGAGGCCTATAGTGGAAAAAGGAATAAGTTCTAATAAAAACTACACAGAAGATATCTGTGAAACTTCTTTCTGTTCTGTGCATTCAACTAACAGACTTGACCCTTAGTTCTGATTGAGCAGTTCTGAAACACACTTTCTGTAGAAAACGCAATTGGACATTCGGAGCACTAAGAAGACTATAGCGGAAAAAGAAATATCTTCAAATAATAACTACACAGAAGCATTCTGTGAAATTTCTTTCTGTTCTGTGCATTCAAATAACAGAGTTTAACCTTACTTTTGATTGAGCAGTTCTGAAACACTCTTTCTGTAGAAAATGCAATTGGACACTCAGGGCACTAAGAGGACTATAGTTGAAAAGGAATATTTATTAATAAAAACTGCACAGAAGAAATCTGTGAAACTTCTTACTGTTCTGTGCATTCAACTAACAGATTTGAACCTTAGTTTTGATTGAGCAGTTCTGAAACACTCTTTCTGTAGAAAATACAAGTGGACATTCAGGGCGCTAAGAGGCCTATAGTGGAAAAAGGAATAAGTTCAAATAAAAACTACACAGAAGGTATCTGTGAAACTTCTCTCTGTTCTGTGCATTCAACTAACGGAGTTCAACCTTACTTTTCATTGAGCAGTTCTGAAACACTCTTTCTGTAGAAAATGCAAGTGGACATTCGGAGCGCTAAGAGGCCTATAGCGGAAAAAGTAATACCTTCAAATACAAACTACACAGAAGCATTCTGTGAAACTTCTTTCTGTTCTTTGCCTTCATCTACAGAGTTGAGTCTTACTTTTGATTGAGCACTTCTGAAACACCCTTTCTATAGAAAATGCAATTGGACATTCAGGGAGCTAAGAGGCCTATAGTGGAAAAAGGAATATTTTCAAATAAAAATTGCACAGAAGCAATCTGCGAAACTTCTTACTGTTCTGTTCATTCAACTAACATAGTTGAACGGTAGTTTTTATTGAGCAGTTCTGAAACACTCTTTCTGTAGAAAATACAAGTGGACATTCAGGGCGCTAAGAGTACTATAGTGGAAAAAGGAAAAAGTTCAAATAAAAACTACACAGAAGATATATGTGAAACTTCTCATTGTTCTGTGCATTCAACTAACAGAGTTGAAACTTAGTTTTGATAGAGCAGTTCTGAAACACTCTTTCTGTAGAAAATGCAAGTGGACATTCAGGGCGCTGAGAGGCCTATAGCGGAAAAAGTAATATCTTCAAATAAAAACTATACAGAAATATTCTGTGAAACTTCTTCCTGTTCTGTGCATTCAGCTAACAGAGTTGAACCTTAGTTTATATTGAGCAGTTATGAAACTTTCTTTCTGCAGAAAATGCAAGTGAACATTCAGGGCGCTAAGAGGCCTATAGTTGAAAAAGTTATATGTTCATATAAAAACTACAAAGAAGCTATCTGTGAAACTTCTTACAGTTCTGTGCATTCAACTAACAGAGTTCAACCTTACATTTGATTGAGCAGTTCTGAAAGTCCCTTCCTGTAGAAAATGCAAGTGGACATTCAGGGCGCTAAGGGGCCTATGGTGGAAAAAGGAATACCTTCAAATAAAAACTACACAGAAGCAATCTGTGAAACTTATTATGGCTCTGTTCTTTAAACTAACACAGTTGAATCTTAATTTTGATTGAACAGTTCTGAAACACTCTTTTTGTAGGAAATGCAAGTGGACATTCAGGGCGCTAAGAGGCTTATAGTGGAAAAAGGAATAAGTTCAAATAAAAACTACACAGAAGATATCTGTGAAACTTCTCTCTGTTCTGTGCATTCAACTAACAGAGTTGAACCTTAGTTTTGATTGAGCAGTTCTGAAACTTTCTGTAGAAAATGTAAGTGGACATTCATAGCGCTAAGAGTCCCATAGTAGAAAAAGGAATATCTTCAAACAAAAACTACACAGAAGCAATCTGTGAAACTTCTTTCTGTTCTGTGCATTCAACTAACAGAGTTGAACCTTACTTTTGATTGAGCAGCTCTGAAACACTCTTTCTGTAGAAAATGCAAGTGGACCTTCTTAGCGCTAAGAGGCCTATAGCGGATAAAGTAATATCTTCAAATAAAAACTACACAGAAGCATTCTGTGAAACTTCTTTCTGTTCTGTGCATTCAACTAACAGAGTTGAAACTCAGTTTCGATTGAGCAGTTCTGAAACACTCTTTCTGTAGAAAATACAAGTGGACATTCAGGGCGCTAAGAGGACTATAGTGGAAAAAGGAAAAAGTTCACATAAAAACTACACAGAAGCTATCTGTGAAACTTCTCTCTGTTCTGTGCATTCAACTAATGGGGTTGAACCTTCCTTTTGATGGAGAAGTTCTGAAACACTCTTTCTGTAGAAAATGCAAGTGGACCTTCGGAGCGCTAAGAGGCCTATAGCGGAAAAAGTAATACCTTCAAATACAAACTACACAGAAACATTCTGTGAAAGTTCTTTCTGTTCTTTGCATTCATCTAAGAGAGTTGAACCTTACTTTTGATTGAGCCCTTCTGAAACACCCTTTCTATAGAAAATGCAATTGGACATTCAGGGAGCTAAGAGGCCTATAGTGGAAAAAGGAATATTTTCAAATAAAAACTGCACAGAAGCAATCTGCGAAACTTCTTACTGTTCTGTGCATTCAACTAACTTAGTTGAATGGTAGTTTTTATTCAGCAGGTCTGAAACTCTCTTTCTGTAGAAAATGCAAGTGGACATTCAGGGCGCTGAGGGCCTATAGTGGGAAAAGGAATATCTTCAAATAAAAACCACACAGAAGCAATCTCTGAAACTTCTTACTGTTCTGTGCATTCAACTAACAGAGTTGAACCTTAGTTATTATTGAGCAGTTCTGAAAAACTCTTTCTGCAGAAAATGCAAGTGAACATTCAGGGCGGTAAGAGGCCTATAGTTGAAAAAGATATATGATCAAATAAGAACTACAAAGAAGCTACCTGTGAAACTTCTTACAGTTCTGTGCATTCAACTAACAGAGTTCAACCTTACTTTTGATTGAGCAGTTCTGAAACACCCTTTCTGTAGAAAATGCAAGTGGACATTCAGGGCGGTAAGAGGCCTATGATGGAAAAAGGAATACCTTCAAATAAAAACTACACAGAAGCAATCTGTGAAACTTCTTACGCTTCTGTTCTTTAAACTAACACTTTTGAACCTTAATTTTTATTGAACAGTTCTGAAACACTCTTTCTGTAGAAAATGCAAGTGGACATTCATGGCGCTAAGAGACCTATAGTAGAAAAGGGAATATCTTCAAACAAAAACTACAAAGAAGCAATCTGTGAAACTTCTTTCTGTTCTGTGCATTCAACTAACAGAGTAGAACCTTAGTTTTGATTGAGTAGTTCTGAAACACTCTTTCTGTAGAAAATACAAGTGGACATTCAGGGCGCTAAGAGGCCTGTATTGGAAAAAGGAATAAGTTCAAATAAAAAGTACACAGAAGATATCTGTGAAACTTCTCTCTGTTCTGTGCATTCAACTAACAGAGTTGAAACTTAGTTTTGATTGAGCAGTTCTGAAAAACACTTTCTGTGGAAAATGCAACTGGACATTCATGGCACTAAAGGCCCACAGTAGAAAAAGGAATACCTTCAAATAAAAACTACACAGAAGCAATCTGTGAAACTTCTTACGCTTCTGTTCTTTAAACTAACACTTTTGAACCTTAATTTTTATTGAACAGTTCTGAAACACTCTTTCTGTAGAAAATGCAAGTGGACATTCATGGCGCTAAGAGGCCTAGAGTGGAAAAGGGAATATCTTCAAACAAAAACTACAAAGAAGCAATCTGTGAAATTTCTTTCTGTTCTGTGCATTCAACTAACAGAGTTGAACCTTAGTTTTGATTGAGCAGTTCTGAAACACTCTTTCAGGAGAAAACACAAGAAGACATTCAGGGCGATAAGAGGCCTGTAGTGGAAAAAGCAATAAGTTCAAATAAAAAGTACACAGATGATATCTGTGAAACTTCTCTCTGTTCTGTGCGTTCAACTAACAGAGTTGAAAATTAGTTTTGATTGAGCAGTTCTGAAAAACACTTTCTGTAGAAAATGCAACCGGACATTCATGGCACTAAGAGGCCCATAGTAGAAAAAGGAATATCTTCAAACAAAAACTACACAGAAGCAATCTGTGAAACTTCTTTCTGTTCTGTGCATTCAACTAACAGTGTTGAACCTTACGTTTGATTGAGCAGTTCTGAAACACTCTTTCTCTAAAAAATGCAAGTGGACCTTCGGAGCGCTAAGAGGCCTATAGCGGAAAAATGAATATGTTCAAATAAAAACTACACAGAAGCAATCTGTGAAACTTCTTACTGTTCTCTGCATTCAACTAACAGAGTTGAACCTTAGTTTATATTGAGCAGTTATGAAACACTCTTTCTGCAGAGAATGCATGTGAACATTCAGGGCGCTAAGAGGCCTATAGTTGAAAAAGGTATATATTAAAATAAAAAGTACAAAGAAGCTATCTGTGAAACTTCTTACAGTTCTTTGCATTCATCTAACAGAGTTGAACCTTACTTTTCATTGAGCACTTCTGAAACACCCTTTCTGAAGAAAATGCAAGTGGACCTTCAGGGCGCTAAGAGGCCTATGGTGGAAAAAGGAATAACTTCAAATAAAAACTACACAGAAGCAATCTGTGAAAATTCTTTCTGTTCTGTGCATTCGACTAACAGAGTTCAAACTTAGTTTTGATTGAGCAGTTCTGAAACACTCTTTCTGTAGAAAATGCAAGTGGACCTTCAGAGCGCTAAGAGGCCTATAGCGGAAAAAGAAATATCTTCAAATAAAAACTACACAGAAGCATTCTGTGAAACTTCTTTCTTTTCTGTGCATTCAACTAACAGAGTTTAACCTTACTTTTGATTGAGCAGTTCTGAAACACTCTTTCTGTAGAAAATGCAATTGGACATTCAGGGCGCTAAGAGGCCTATAGTGGAAAAGGAATATTTTCAAATAAAAACTGCACAGAAGAAATCTGTGAAACTTCTTACTGTTCTGTGCATTCAACAAACAGAGTTGAACCTCAGTTTTGATTGAGCACTTCTGAAAATCTCTTTCTGTAGAAAATACAAGTGGACATTCAGGGCGCTAAGAGGACTATAGTGGTAAACGGAAAAAGTTCACAGAAAAACTACACAGAAGCTATCTCTGAAACTTCTCTCTGTTCTGTGCATTCAACTAACGGAGTTGAACCTTACTTTTGATTGAGAAGTTCTGAAACACTCTTTCTGTAGAAAATGCAAGTGGACCTTCGGAGCGCTAAGACGCCTATAGCGGAAAAAGTAATACCTTCAAATACAAACTACACAGAAGCATTCTGTGAAACTTCTTACTGTTCTTTGCATTCATCTAACAGAGTTGAACGTTACTTTTGATTGAGCACTTCTGAAACACCATTTCTATAGAAAATGCAATTGGACATTCCGGGATCTAAGAGGCCTATAGTGGTAAAAGGAATGTTTTCAATTAAAAACTGCACTGAAGCAATCTGCGAAACTTCTTACTGTTCTGTGGATTCAACTAACATAATTGAATGGTAGTTTTTATTGAGCAGTTCTGAAACTCTCTTTCTGTAGAAAATGCAAGTGGACATTCAGGGCGCTGGGAGGCCTATAGTGGGAAAAGGAATATCTTCAAATAAAAACCACACAGAAGCAATCTGTGAAACTTCTTACTGTTCTGTGCATTCAAGTAACAGAGTTGAACCTTAGTTATTATTGAGCAGTTCTGAAACACTCTTTCTGTAGGAAATGCAAGTGAAAATTCAGGGCGCTAAGAGACCTATAGCGGAAAAATGAATATGTTCAAATAAAAACTACACAGAAGCAATCTGTGAAACTTCTTACTGTTCTGTGCATTCCACTAACAGAGTTGAACCTTAGTTTATATTGAGCAGGTATGAAACACTCTTTCTGCAGAAAATGCAAGTGAACATTCACGGCGCTAAGAGGCCTATAGTTGAAAAAGTTATATATTCAAATATAAACTACAAAAAAGCTATCTGTGAAACTTCTTTCTGTTCTGTGCATTCAACTAACAGAGTTGAATCTTAGTTTTGATTGAGTAGTTCTGAAACACTCTTTCTGTAGGAAATACAAGTGGACATTCAGGGCGCTAAGAGGCCTATAGTGGAAAAAAGAATAAGTTCAAATAAAAACTACACAGAAGATATCTGTGAAACTTCTCTCTGTTCTGTGCATTCAACTAACAGAGTTGACCCTTAGTTTTGATTGAGCAGTTCTGAAACACTCTTTCTGTAGAAAATGCAAGTGGACATTCATGGCCCTAAGAGGCCCATAGTAGAAAAAGGAATATCTTCAAACAAAAACTACACAGAAGCAATCTGTGAAACTTATTTCTGTTCTGTGCATTCAACTAACAGAGTTGAACCTTACTTTGATTGAGCAGTTCTGAAACACTCTTTCTGTAGAAAATGCAAGTGGACCTTTGGAGCGCTAAGAGGCCTATAGCGGAAAAAGTAATATTTCAAATCAAAACTACACAGAAGCATTCTGTGAAACTTCTTTCTCTTCTGTGCATTCAACTAACAGAGTTTAACCTTACTTTTGATTGAGCAGTTCTGAAACACTCTTTCAGTAGAAAATGCAATTAGACATTCAGGGCTCTAAGAGGCCTATAGTGGAAAAGGAATATTTTCAAATAAAAACTGCACAGAAGAAATCTGTGAAACTTCTTACTGTTCTGTGCATTCAACTAACAGAGTTGAACCTCCGTTTTGATTGAGCAGTTCTGACACACTCTTTCTGTAGAAAATACAAGTGGACATTCAGGGCGGTAAGAGGACTATAGTGGAAAAAGGAAAAAGTTCACATAAAAACTACACAGAAGCTATCTGTGAAACTTCTCTCTGTTCTGTGCATTCAACTAACAGAGTTCGAACCTTACTTTTGATTGAGAAGTTCTGAAACACTCTTTCTGTAGAAAATGCAAGTGCACCTTCGGAGCGCTAAGAGGCCTCTAGCGGAAAAATATTACCTTCAAATACAAACTACTCAGAAGCATTCTGTGAAACTTCTTTCTGTTCTTTGCATTCATCTAACAGAGTTGAACCTTACTTTTGATTGAGCACTTCTGAAACACCCTTTCTATAGAAAATGCAATTGGACATTCAGGGAACTAAGAGGCCATAGTTGATATAGGAATATTTTCAAATAAAAACTGCACAGAAGCAATCTGCGAAAAATCTTACTGTTCTGTGCATTCAACTAAAAGAGTTGAACCTTAGTTTATATTGAGCAGTTATGAAACACTCTTTCTGAGAAATGCAAGTGAACTTAGGCGCTAAGGGCCTGTAGTTGAAAAAGTATATGTTCAAATAAAAACTACAAAGAAGCTATCTGTGAAACTTCTTACATTCTGTGTTACAACTAACAGAGTTCAACCTTACTTTTGATTGAGCAGTTCTGAAACCCTTTCTGTAGAAAATGCAAGTGGACATTCAGGGCGCTAAGAGGCCTATGGTGGAAAAAGGAATACCTTCAAATAAAAACTACACAGAAGCAATCTGTGAAACTTCTTACGGTTCTGTTCTTTAAACTAACACAGTTGAACTTTAATTTTGATTGAACAGTTCTGAAACACTCTTTCTGTAGAAAATGCAAGTGGACATTCATGGCGCTAAGAGGCCTATAGTGGAAAAGGGAATATCTTCAAACAAAAACTACAAAGAAGCAATCTGTGAAATTTCTTTCTGTTCTGTGCATTCAACTAACAGAGTTGAACCTTAGTTTTGATTGAGCAGTTCTGAAACACTCTTTCAGGAGAAAATACAAGAGGACATTCAGGGCGCTAAGAGGCCTGTAGTGGAAAAAGCAATAAGTTCAAATAAAAAGTACACAGATGATATCTGTGAAACTTCTCTCTGTTCTGTGCATTCAACTAACAGAGTTGAAACTTAGTTTTGATTGAGCAGTTCTGAAAAACACTTTCTGTAGAAAATGCAACTGGACATTCATGGCACTAAGAGGCCCATAGTAGAAAAAGGAATATCTTCAAACAAAAACTACACAGAAGCAATCTGTGAAACTTCTTTCTGTTCTGTGCATTCAACTAACAGTGTTGAACCTTACTTTTGATTGAGCAGTTCTGAAACACTCTTTCTCTAAAAAATGCAAGTGGACCTTCGGAGCGCTAAGAGGCCTATAGCGGAAAAATGAATATGTTCTAATAAAAACTACACAGAAGCAATCTGTGAAACTTCTTACTGTTCTGTGCATTCAACTAACAGAGTTGAACCTTAGTTTATATTGAGCAGTTATGAAACACTCTTTCTGCAGAGAATGCATGTGAACATTCAGGGCGCTAAGAGGCCTATAGTTGAAAAAGGTATATATTAAAATAAAAACTACAAAGAAGCTATCTGTGAAACTTCTTACAGTTCTTTGCATTCATCTAACAGAGTTGAACCTTACTTTTCATTGAGCACTTCTGAAACACCCTTTCTGAAGAAAATGCAAGTGGACCTTCAGGGCGCTAAGAGGCCTATGTGGAAAAATAATACTTCAAATAAAAACTACACAGAAGCAATCTGTGAAAATTCTTTCTGTTCTGTGCATTCGACTAACAGAGTTCAACCTTAGTTTTGATTGAGCAGTTCTGAAACACTCTTTCTGTAGAAAATGCAAGTGGACCTTCGGAGCGCTAAGAGGCCTATAGCGGAAAAAGAAATATCTTCAAATAAAAACTACACAGAGGCATTCTGTGAAACTTCTTTCTTTTCTGTGCATTCAACTAACAGAGTTTAACCTTACTTTTGATTGAGCAGTTCTGAAACACTCTTTCTGTAGAAAATGCAATTGGACATTCAGGGCGCTAAGAGGCCTATAGTGGAAAAGGAATATTTTCAAATAAAAACTGCACAGAAGAAATCTGTGAAACTTCTTACTGTTCTGTGCATTCAACAAACAGAGTTGAACCTCAGTTTTGATTGAGCACTTCTGAAAATCTCTTTCTGTAGAAAATACAAGTGGACATTCAGGGCGCTAAG
The DNA here is from genome assembly GCF_006542625.1 of Nomascus leucogenys. Classification (NCBI taxonomy): domain Eukaryota; kingdom Metazoa; phylum Chordata; class Mammalia; order Primates; family Hylobatidae; genus Nomascus; species Nomascus leucogenys. Next base: position 18,034 of record NW_022097871.1, read on the forward strand.
AGGACTATAGTGGTAAAAGGAAAAAGTTCACATAAAAACTACACAGAAGCTATCTCTGAAACTTCTCTCTGTTCTGTGCATTCAACTAACGGAGTTGAACCTTACTTTTGATTGAGAAGTTCTGAAACACTCTTTCTGTAGAAAATGCAAGTGGACCTTCGGAGCGCTAAGAGGCCTATAGCGGAAAAAGTAATACCTTCAAATACAAACTACACAGAAGCATTCTGTGAAACTTCTTACTGTTCTTTGCATTCATCTAACAGAGTTGAACGTTACTTTTGATTGAGCACTTCTGAAACACCTTTCTATAGAAAATGCAATTGGACATTCCGGGATCTAAGAGGCCTATAGTGGAAAAAGGAATTTTTCAAATAAAAACTGCACTGAAGCAATCTGCGAAACTTCTTACTGTTCTGTGCATTCAACTAACATAATTGAATGGTAGTTTTTATTGAGCAGTTCTGAAACTCTCTTTCTGTAGAAAATGCAAGTGGACATTCAGGGCGCTGAGAGGCCTATAGTGGGAGAAGGAATATCTTCAAATAAAAACCACACAGAAGCAATCTGTGAAACTTCTTACTGTTCTGTGCATTCAACTAACAGAGTTGAACCTTAGTTATTATTGAGCAGTTCTGAAACACTCTTTCTGTAGAAAATGCAAGTGAAAATTCAGGGCGCTAAGAGACCTATAGCGGAAAAATGAATTGTTCAAATAAAAACTACACAGAAGAATCTGTGAAACTTTTTCTGTTCTGTGCATTCAACTAACAGAGTTGAACCTTAGTTTATATTGAGCAGTTATGAAACACTCTTTCTGCAGAAAATGCAAGTGAACATTCAGGGCGCTAAGAGGCCTATAGAGGAAAAAGTAATAACTTCAAATAAAAACTACACAGAAGCATTCTGTGAAACTTCTTTCTGTTCTGTGCATTCAACTAACAGAGTTGAACCTTACTTTAGATTGAGCAGTTCTGAGACACTCTTTCTGTAGAAAATGCAATTGGACATTCAGGGCGCTAAGTGGCCTATTGTGGAAAAAGTATATTTTCAAATAAAAAGTGCTCAGAAGCAATCTGTAAAACTTCTTACTCTTCTGAGCATTCAACTGACAGTGTTGAACCTTAGATATTATTGAGCAGTTCTGAAACACTATTTCTGTAGAAAATGCAAGTGAACATTCAGGGCGCTAAGAGGCCTATACCGGAAAAATTAATTTGTTCAAATAAAAACTACACAGAAGCAATCTGTGAAACTTCTTACTGTTCTGTTCATTCAACTAACAGAGTTGAACCTTAGATTATATTGAGCAGTTATGAAACACTCTTTCTGCAGAAAATGCAAGTGAACATTCAGGGTGCTAAGAGGCCTATAGTTGAAAAAGGTATATGTTCAAATAAAAACTACAAAGAAGCTATCTGTGAAACTTCGTACAGTTCTGTGCATTCAACTAACAGAGTTCAACCTTACTTTTGATTGAGCAGTTCTGAAACACCCTTTCTGTAGAAAATGCAAGTGACATTCAGGGCGCTAAGAGGCCTATGGTGGAAAAAGGAATACCTTCAAATAAAAACTACACAGAAGCAATCTGTGAAACTTCATAGGGTTCTGTTCTTTAAACTAACACAGTTGAAACTTAATTTTGATTGAACTGTTCTGAAACACTCTTTCTGAAGAAAATGCAAGTGGACATTCATCGCGCTAAGAGGCCCATAGTAGAAAAAGGAATATCTTCATACAAAAACTACACAGAAGGAATCTGTGAAAGTTCTTTCTGTTCTGTGCATTCAACTAAGAGAGTTGAACCTTACTTTTGATTGAGCAGTTCTGAAACACTATTTCAGTAGAAAATGCAAGTGGACCTTCGGAGCGCTAAGAGGCCTATAGCGGAAAAAGTAATATCTTGAAATAAAAACTACACAGAAGCATTCTGTGAAACTTCTTTCTGTTCTGTGCATTCAACTAACAGAGTTTAACCTTACTTTTGATTGAGCAGTTCTGAAACACTCTTTCTGTAGAAAATGCATTGGACATTCAGGGCGCTAAGAGGCCTATAGTGGAAAAGTATATTTTCAAATAAAACTGCACAGAAGAAATCTGTGAAACTTCTTACTGTTCTGTGCATTCAACTAACAGAGTTGAACCTCAGTTTTGATTGAGCAGTTCTGAAACCCTCTTTCTGTAGAAAATACAAGTGGACATTCAGGGCGCTAAGAGACTATAGTGGAAAAAGGAAAAGTTCACATAAAAATACACAGAAGCATCTGTGAAACTTCTCTCTGTTCTGTGCATTCAACTAACGGATTGAACCTTACTTTTGATTGAGAATTCTGAAACACTCTTTCTGTAGAAAATGCAAGTGGACATTCGAGCGCTAAGAGGCCTTTAGCGGAAAAAGAATACCTTCAAATACAAACTACACAGAAGCATTCTGTGAAACTTCTTTCTGTTCTTTGCATTCATCTAACAGAGTTGAACTTACTTTTGATTGAGCACTTCTGAAACACCCTTTCTATAGAAAATGCAATTGGACATTCAGGGAGCTAAGAGGCCTATAGTGGAAAAGGAATATTTTCAAATAAAAACTGCACAGAAGCAATCTGCGAAACTTCTTACTGTTCTGTGCATTCAACTAACATAGTTGAACGGTAGTTTTTATTGAGCAGTTCTGAAACACCTTTCTGTAGAAAATGCAAGTGGACATTCAGGGCTGAGAGGCCTATAGTGGGAAAAGGAATATCTTCAAATAAAAACCACACAGAAGCAATCTGTGAAACTTCTTACTGTTCTGTGCATTCAACTAAACGAGTTGAACCTTAGTTATTATTGAGCAGTTCTGAAACACTCTTTCTGTAGAAAATGCAAGTGAACATTCAGGGCGCTAAGAGTCCTATAGCGGAAAAATGAATATGTTCAAATAAAAACTACACAGAAGCAATCTGTGAAACTTTTACTGTTCTGTGCATTCAACTAACAGAGTTGAACCTTAGTTTATATTGAGCAGTTATGAAACACTCTTTCTGCAGAAAATGCAAGTGAACATTCAGGGCGCTAAGAGGCCTATAGTTGAAAAAGGTATATGTTCAAATAAAAACTACAAAGAAGCTATCTGTGAAACTTCTTACAGTTCTGTGCATTCAACTAACAGAGTTCAACCTTACTTTGATTGAGCAGTTCTGAAACACCCTTTCTGTAGAAAATGCAAGTGGACATTCAGGGCGCTAAGAGGCCTATGGTGGAAAAAGGAATACCTTCAAATAAAAACTACACAGAAGCAATCTGTGAAACTTCTTACGGTTCTGTTCTTTAAACTAACACAGTTGAACCTTAATTTTGATTGAACAGTTCTGAAACACTCTTTCTGTAGAAAATGCAAGTGGACATTCATGGCGCTAAGAGGCCTATAGCGGAAAAGGGAATATCTTCAACAAAAACTACAAAGAAGCATTCTGTGAAACTTCTTTCTGTTCTGTGCATTCAACTAACAGAGTTGAACCTTAGTTTTGATTGAGCAGTTCTGAAACACTCTTTCTGTAGAAAATACAAGTGGACATTCAGGGCGCTAAGAGGCCTATAGTGGAAAAAGGAATAAGTTCAAATAAAAACTACACAGAAGATATCTGTGAAACTTCTCTCTGTTCTGTGCATTCAACTAACAGAGTTGAACCTTAGTTTTGATTGAGCAGTTCTGAAACACTCTTTCTGTAGAAAATGCAAGTGGACATTCATGGCGCTAGAGGCCCATAGTAGAAAAAGGAATATCTTCAAACAAAAACTACACAGAAGCAATCTGTGAAACTTCTTTCTTTCTGTGCATTCAACTAACAGAGTTGAACCTTACTTTTGATTGAGCAGTTCTGAAACTCTCTTTCTGAGAAAATGCAAGTGGACCTTCGGAGCGCTAAGAGGCCTACAGCGGAAAAATAATATCTTCAAATAAAAACTACACAGGAGCATTCTGTGAAACTTCTTTCTGTTCTGTGCTTTCAACTAACAGAGTTTAACCTTACTTTTGATTGAGCAGTTCTGAAACACTCTTTCTGTAGAAAATGCAATTGGACATTCGGGCGCTAAGAGGCCTATAGTGGAAAAGGAATATTTTCAAATAAAAACTGCACAGAAGAAATCTGTGAAACTTCTTACTGTTCTGTGCATTCAACTAACAGAGTTGAACCTCAGTTTTGATTGAGCAGTTCTGAAACACTCTTTCTGTAGAAAATACAAGTGGATATTCAGGGCACTAAAGGACTATAGTGGAAAAAGGAAAAAGTTCACATAAAAACTTCATGAAGCTATCTGTGAAATTCTCTCTGTTCTGTGCATTCAACTAACGGAGTTGAACCTTACTTTTGATTGAGAAGTTCTGAAACACTCTTTCTGTAGAAAATGCAAGTGGACCTTCGGAGCGCTAAGAGGCCTATAGCGGAAAAAGTAATACCTTCAAATACAAACTACACAGAAGCATTCTGTGAAACTTCTTTCTGTTCTTTGCATTCATCTAACAGAGTTGAACCTTACTTTTGATTGAGCACTTCTGAAACACCCTTTCTATAGAAAATGCAATTGGACATTCAGGGAGCTACGAGGCCTATAGTGGAAAAAGGAATATTTTCAAATAAAAACTGCACAGAAGAAATCAGAGAAACTTCTTACTGTTCTGTGCATTCAACTAACATAGTTGAACGGTAGTTTTTATTGAGCAGTTCTGAAACACTCTTTTGTAGAAAATGCAAGTGGACATTCTGGGCGCTGAGAGGCGTATAGTGGGAAAAGGAATATCTTCAAATAAAAACCACACAGAAGCAATCTGTGAAACTTCGTACTGTTCAGTGCATTCAACTTACAGAGTTGAACCTTAGTTATTATTGAGCAGTTCTGAAACACTCTTTCTGTAGAATATCAAGTGAACATTCAGGGCGCTAAGAGGCCTATAGCAGAAAAATTAATATGTTCAAATAAAAACTACACAGAAGCAATCTGTGAAACTACTTACTGTTCTGTGCATTCAACTAACAGAGTTGAACCTTAGTTATTATTGAGCCGTTATGAAACACTCTTTGTGCAGAAAATGCAAGTGAACATTCAGGGCGCTAAGAGGCCTATAGCGGAAAAATGAACATGTTCAAATAAAAACTACACAGAAGCAATCTGTGAAACTTCTTACTGTTCTGTGCATTCAACTAACAGAGTTTAACCTTAGTTTATATTGAGCAGTTATGAAACACTCTTTCTGTAGAAAATGCAATTGGACATTCGAGGCGATAAGAGGCCTATAGTGGAATAGGCATATTTTCAAATAAAAACTGCACAGAAGAAATCTGTGAAACTTCTTACTGTTCTGTGCATTCAACTAACAGAGTTGAACCTCAGTATTGATTGAGCAGTTGTGAAACACTCCTTCTGTAAAAAATACAAGTGGACATTCAGGGCGCTAAGAGGACTATAGTGGAAAAAGGAAAAGTTCACATAAAAACTACACAGAAGCTATCTGTGAAACTTCTCTCTGTTCTGTGCATTCAACTAACGGAGTTGAACCTTACTTTTGATTGAGAAGTTCTGAAACACTCTTTCTATAGAAAATGCAAGGGACCTTCTGAGCGCTAAAAGGCCTATAGCGGAAAAAGTAATACCTTCAAATACAAACTACACAGAATATATCTGTGAAACATCTCTCTGTTCTGTGCATTCAACTAACACAGTTGAACCTTAGTTTTGATTGAGCAGTTCTGAAGCACTCTTCTGTAGAAAATGCCAGTGGACATTCAGGGCGCTAAGAGGCCTATGGTGGAAAAAGTAATACCTTAAAATAAAAACCACACAGAAGCAATCTGTGAAACTTCTTACGGTTCTGTTCTTTAAACTAACACAGTTGAACCTTAATTTTGATTGAACAGTTCTGAAACACTCTTTCTGTAGAAAATGCAAGTGGACATTCATGGCGCTAAGAGGCCTATAGCGGAAAAAGTAATATCTTCAAACAAAAACTACAAAGAAGCAATCTGTGAAACTTCTTTCTGTTCTGTGCATTCAACTAACAGAGTTGAACCTTAGTTTTGATTGAGCAGTTCTGAAACACTCTTTCTGTAGAAAATACAAGGGGACATTCAGGGCGCTAGAGGCCTATGGTGGAAATAGGAATACCTTCAAATGAAAACTACACAGAAGCAATCTGTGAAACTTCTTACGGTTCTGTTCTTTAAACTAACACAGTTGAACCTTAATTTTGATTGAACAGTTCTGAAACACACTTTCTGTAGAAAATGCAATTGGACATTCAGGGCGCTAAGAGGCCTATAGTGGAAAAGGAAATATCTTCAAACAAAAACTACAAAGAAGCAATCTGTGAAACTTCTTTCTGTTCTGTGCATTCAACTAACAGTGTTGAACCTTACTTTTTATTCAGCAATTCTGAAACACTCTTTATGAAGAAAATACAAGTGGACCTTCGGAGCGCTAAGAGGCCTACAGTGGAAAAATTAATATCTTAAAATAAAAACTACACAGGAGCATTCTGTGAAACTTCTGTCTGTTCTGTGCATTCAACTAACAGAGTTTAACCTTACTTTTGATTGAGCAGTTCTGAAACACTCTTTCTGTAGAAAATGCAGTTGGACATTCGGGGCGCTAAGAGGCCTATAGTGGAAAAGGAATATTTTCAAGTAAAAACTGCACAGAAGAAATCTGTGAAACTTCTTACTGTTCTGTGCATTCAAATAACTTAGTTGAACCTCAGTTTTTATTGAGCAGTTCTGAAACACACTTTCTGTAGAAAATACAAGTGGACATTCAGGGCGCTAAGAGGACTATGGTGGAAAAACGAAAAAGTTCACATAAAAACTACACAGAAGCTATCTGTGAAACTTTTCTCTGTTCTGTGCATTCAACTAAGGGAGTTGAACCTTACTTTTGATTGAGAAGTTCTGAAACACTCTTTCTGTAGAAAATGCAAGTGGACCTTCGGAGCGCTAAGAGGCCTATAGCGGAAAAAGTAATACCTTCAAATACAAACTACACAGAAGCATTCTGTGAAACTTCTTTCTGTTCTTTGCATTAATCTAACAGAGTTGAACCTTACTTTTGATTGAGCACTTCTGAAACACCCTTTCTATAGAAAATGCAATTGGACATTCAGGGAGCTAAGAGGCCTATAGGGGAAAAATGAATATTTTCAAATAAAAAGTGCACAGAAGCAATCCGCGAAACTTCTTACTGTTCTGTGCATTCAACTAACATAGTTGAACTGTAGTTTTTATTGAGCAGTTCTGAAACACTCTTTCTGTAGAAAATGTAAGTGGACATTCAGGGCGCTGACAGGCCTATAGTGGGAAAAGAAATATCTTCAAATAAAAACCACACAGAAGCAATCTGTGAAACTTCTTACTGTTCTGTGCATTCAACTAACAGAGTTGAACCTTAGTTATTATTGAGCAGTTCTGAAACACTCTTTCTGTAGAAAATGCAAGTGAACATTCAGGGCGCTAAGAGGCCTATAGCGGAAAAATGAATATATTCAAATAAAAACTACACAGAAGCAATCTGTGAAACTTCTTACTGTTCTCTGCATTCAACTAACAGAGTTTAACCTTAGTTATTATTGAGCAGTTCTGAAACACTCTTTCTGTAGTAAATGCAAGTGAACATTCTGGGCGCTAAGAGGCCTATAGCGGAAAAGTGAACATATTCAAATAAAGCTACACAGAAGCAATCTGTGAAACTTCTTACTGTTCTGTGCATTCAACTAACAGAGTTGAACCTTAGTTTATATTGAGCAGTTATGAAACACTCTTTCTGCAGAAAATGCAAGTGAACATTCAGGGCGCTAAGAGGCCTATAGTTGAAAAAGATATATGGTAAAATAAAAACTACAAAGAAGCTATCTGGGAAACTTCTTACATTTCTGTGCATTCAACTAACACAGTTAAACCTTACTTTTGATTGAGCAGTTCTGAAACACCCTTTCTGTAGAAAATGCAAGTTGACATTCATGGCGCTAAGAGACGTGCAGTGGAAAATGGAATATCTTCAAACAAAAACTACAAAGAAGCAATCTGTGAAACTTCTTTCTCTTCTGTGCATTCAACTAACAGTGTTGAACCTTAGTTTTGATTGAGCCGTTCTGAAACCCTCTTTCTGTAGGAAATACAAGTGGACATTCAGGGCGCTAAGAGGCCTATAGTGGAAAAAGGAATAAGTTCAAATAAAAACTACACCGAAGATATCTGTGAAACTTCTCTCTGTTCTTTGAATTCAACTAACAGAGTTGAACCTTAGTTTTGATTGAGCAGTTCCGAAACACCCTTTCTGTAGAAAATGCAAGTGGACATTCCTGGCGCTAAGAGGCCCATAGTAGAAAAAGGAATATCTTAAAAAAAAAACTACACAGAAGCAATCTGTGAAACTTCATTCTGTTCTGAGCATTCAACTAACAGAGTGGTAGCTTACTTTTGATTGAGCAGTTCTGAAACACTCTTTCTGTAGAAAATGCAAGTGGACTTTCGGAGTGCTAAGGGGCCTACAGCGGAAAAAGTAATATCTTCAAATAAAAACTACACAGAAGCATTCGGTGAAACTTCTTTCTGTTCTGTGCATTCAACTAACAGAGTTTAACCTTATTTTTGATTGAGCAGTTCTGAAACACTCTTTCTGTAGGGAATGCAATTGGACATTCAGGGCGCTAAGAGGCCTATAGTGGAAAAGTTATATTTTCAAATAAAATCTGCAGAGAAGAAATCTGTGAAACTTCTTACTATTCTGTGCATTCAACTAACAGAGTTGAACCTCAGTTTTGATTGAGCAGTTCTGAAACACTCTTTCTGTAGAAAATACAAGTGGACATTCAGGGCGCTAAGAGGCCTATGGTGGAAAAAGGAATACCTTCAAATGAAAACTACACAGAAGCAATCTGTGAAACTTCTTTCTGTTCTGTGCATTCAACTAACAGAGTTGAACCTTAGTTTTGATTGAGCAGTTCTGAAACACTCTTTCTGTAGAAAATACAAGTGGACCTTCGGAGCGCTAAGAGGCCTATAGTGGAAAAATAAATATCTTAAAATAAAAACTACACAGGAGCTTTCTGTGAAACTTCTTTCTTTTCTGTGCATTCAACTAACAGATTTTAACCTTACTATTGATTGAGCAGTTCTGAAACACTCTTTCTGTAGAAAATGCTGTTGGACATTCGGGGCGCTAAGACGCCTAAAGTGGAAAAGGAATATTTTCAAATAAAAACTGCACAGAAGAAATCTGTGAAACTTCTTACTGTTCTGTGCATTCAACTAACATAGTGGAACCTCAGTTTTTATTGAGCAGTTCTGAAACACACTTTCTGTAGAAAATACAAGTTGACATTCAGGGCGCTAAGAGGACTATGGTGGAAAAACGAAAAAGTTCACATAAAAACTACACAGAAGCTATCTGTGAAACATCTTTCTGTTCTGTGCATTCAACTAAGGGAGTTGAACCTTACTTTTGATTGAGAAGTTCTGAAACACTCTTTCTGTAGAAAATGCAAGTGGACCTTCGGAGCGCTAAGAGGCCTATAGCGGAAAAAGTAATACCTTCAAATACAAACTACACAGAAGCATTCTGTGAAACTTCTTTCTGTTCTTTGCATTCATCTAACAGAGTTGAACCTTACTTTTGATTCAGCACTTCTGAAACACCCTTTCTATAGAAAATGCAATTGGACATTCAGGGAGCTAAGAGGCCTATAGTGGAAAAAGGAATATTTTCAAATAAAAACTGCACAAAAGCAATCTGTGAAACTTCTTACTGTTCTGTGCATTCAACTTACAGAGTTGAACCACACTTTTGATAGAGCAGTTCTGAAACACTCTTTCTGTAGAAAATGCAAGTGGACCTTCGGAGTGCTAAGAGGCCTATAGCGAAAAAGTTATATCTTCAAATAAAAACTACACAGAAGCATTCTGTGAAACTTCTTTCTGTTCTCTGCATTCAACTAACAGAGTTGAACCTTACTTTTGATTGAGCAGTTCTGAAACACTCTTTCTGTAGAAAATGCAAGTGGACTTTCGGAGCGCTAAGAGGCCTATAGTGGAAAAGGAATATTTTCAAATAAAAACTGCACAGAAGAAATCTGTGAAACGTCTTACTGTTCTGTGCATTCAACTAACAGAATTGAACCTCAGTTTTGATTGAGCAGTTCTGAAACACTCTTTCTGTAGAAAATACAAGTGGACATTAGGGCGATAGGAGGACTATAGTTGAAAAAGTAAAAAGTTCACAAAAAACTACACAGAAGCTATCTGTGAAACTTCTCTCTGTTCTGCGCATTCAACTAACGGAGTTGAACCTTACTTTTGATTGAGAAGTTCTGAAACACTCTTTCTGTAGAAAATGCAAGTGGACTTTTGGAGCGCTAATAGGCCTATAGCGGAAAAAGTTATACCTTCAAATACAAACTACACAGAAGCATTCTGTGAAACTTCTTTCTGTTCTTTGCATTCATCTAACAGAGTTGAACCTTACTTTTGATTGAGCACTTCTGAAACACCCTTTCTATAGAAAATGCAATTGGACAATCAGGGAGATAAGAGGCCTATAGTGGAAAAAGGAATATTTTCAAGTAAAAACTGCAAAGAAGCAATCTGCGAAACTTCTTACTGTTCTGTTCATTCAACTAACATAGTTGAACGGGAGTTTTTATTGAGCAGTTCTGAAACACTCTTTCTGTAGAAAATGCAAGTGGACATTCAGGGCGCTGAGAGGCCTATAGTGGGAAAATGAATATCTTCAAATAAAAACCACACAGAAGCAATCTGTGAAACTTCTTACTGTTCTGTGCATTCAACTAACACAGTTGAAACTTAGTTATTATTGAGCAGTTCTGAAACACTCTTTCTGTAGAAAATGCAAGTGAACATTCACGGCGCTAAGAGCCCTATAGCGGAAAAATGAATATGTTCAAATAAAAACTACACAGAAGCAATCTGTGAAACTTCTTACTGTTCTGTGCATTCAACTAACAGAGTTGAACTTTAGTTTATATTGAGCAGTTATGAAAAATACTTTCTTCAGAAAATGCAAGTGAACATTCAGGGCGCTAAGAGGCCTATAGTTGAAAAAGATATATGTTCAAATAAAAACAACAAAGAAGCTACCTGTGAAACTTCTTACAGTTATGTGCATTCAACTAACAGAGTTCAACCTTACTTTTCATTGAGCAGTTCTGAAACACCCTTTCTGTAGAAAATGCAAGTGGACATTCAGGGCGCTAAGAGGCCTATGGTGGAAAAACGAATACCTTAAAATAAGAACTACACAGAAGCAATCTGTGAAAATTCTTACGGTTCTGTTCTTTAAACTAACACAGTTGAACCTTAATTTTGATTGAACAGTTCTGAAACACTCTTTCTGTAGAAAATGCAAGTGGACATTCATGGCGCTAAGAGGCCCATAGTAGAAAAAGGAATATCTTCAAACAAGAACTACACAGAAGCAATCTGTGAAAATTCTTACGGTTCTGTTCTTTAAACTAACACAGTTGAACCTTAATTTTGATTGAACAGTTCTGAAACACTCTTTCTGTAGAAAATGAAAGTGGACCTTCGGAGCGCTAAGAGGCCTATAGCGGAAAAAGTAATACCTTCAAATAAAAACTACACAGAAGCATTCTGTGAAACTTCTTTCTGTTCTGTGCATTCAACTAACAGTGTTTAACCTTACTTTTTATTGAGCAGTTCTGAAACACTCTTTCTGTAGAAAATGCAATTGGACATTCAGGGCGCTAAGAGGCCTATACAGGTAAAGGATTATTTTCAAATAAAAACTGCACAGAAGAAATCTGTGAAACTTCTTTCTGTTCTGTGCATTCAACTAACAGAGTTGAACCTCAGTTTTGATTGAGCAGTTCTGAAACACTCTTTCTGTAGTAAATACAAGTGGACATTCAGGGCGCTAAGAGGACTATAGTGGAAAAAGTAAAAAGTTCACATAAAAACTACACAGAAGCTATCTGTGAATCTTCTCTCTGTTCTGTGCATTCAGCTAACGGAGTTGAACCTTACTTTTGATTGAGAAGTTCTGAAACGCTCTTTCTGTAGAAAATGCAAGAGGACTTTCGGAGCGCTAAGAGTCCTATAGCGGAAAAAGTAATACCTTCAAATACAAACTACACAGAAGCATTCTGTGAAACTTCTTTCTGTTCTTTGCATTCATCTAACAGAGTTGAACCTTACTTTTGATTGAGCAGTTCTGAAACACTCTTTCTGTAGAAAATGCAACTGGACCATCGGAGCGCTAAGAGGCCTATAGCGGAAAAAGTAATATCTTCAAATAAAAACTACACAGAAGCATTCTGTGAAACTTCTTTCTGTTCTGTGCATTCAACTAACAGTGTTTAACCTTACTTTTTATTGAGCAGTTCTGAAACACTCTTTCTGTAGAAAATGCAATTGGACATTCAGGGCGCTAAGAGGCCTATTGTGGAAAAGGAATATTTTCAAATAAAAACTGCACAGAAGAAATCTGTGAAACTTCTTACTGTTCTGTGCATTCAACTAACAGATTTGAACCTCAGTTTTGATTGAGCAGTTCTGAAACACTCTTTCAGTAGAAAATACAAGTGGACATTCAGGGTGCTAAGAGGACTATAGTGGAAAAAGGAAAAATTTCACATAAAAACTACACAGAAGCAATCTGTGAAACTTCTCTCTGTTCTGTGCATTCAACTAACGGAGTTGAACCTTACTTTTGATTGAGAAGTTCTGAAACACTCTTTCTGTAGAAAATGCAAGTGGACCTTCGAAGCGCTAAGAGGCCTATAGCGGAAAAAGTAATACCTTCAAATACAAACTACACAGAAGCATTCTGTGAAAATTCTTTCTGTTCTTTGCATTCATCTAACAGAGTTGAACCTTAGTTTTGATTGAGCACTTCTGAAACACCCTTTCTATAAAACATGCAATTGGATATTCAGGGAGCTAAGAGGCCTATAGTGGAAAAAGGAATATTTTCAAATAAAAATTGCACAGAAGCAATCTGCGAAACTTCTTACTGTTCTGTGCATTCAACTAACATAGTTGAACGGTAGTTTATATTGAGCAGTTCTGAAACACTCTTTCTGTAGAAAATGCAAGTGGACATTCAGGGCGCTGAGAGGCCTATATTGGGAAAAGGAATATCTTCACATAAAAACCACACAGAAGCAATCTGTGAAACTACTTACTGTTCTGTGCATTCAACTAACAGAGTTGAACCGTAGTTATTATTGAGCAGTTCTGAAACACTCTTTCTGTAGAAAATGCAAGTGAACATTCAGGGCGCTAAGAAGCCTATAGCGGAAAAATGAATATGTTCATAAAAAAACTACACAGAAGCAATCTGTGAAACTTCTTTCTGTTCTGTGCATTCAACTAACAGAGTTGAACCTTAGTTTTGATTGAGCAGTTCTGAAACACTCTTTCTGCAGAAAACACAAGTGGACATTCAGGGCGCTAAGAGGCCTATAGTGGAAAAAGGAATAAGTTCAAATAAAAACTACACAGAAAATATCTGTGAAACTTCTCTCTGTTCTGTGCATTCAACTAACCAAGCTGAACCTTAGTTTTGATTGAGTAGTTCTGAAACACTCTTTCTGTAGGAAATGCAAGTGGACATTCATGGCGCTAAGAGGCCCATTGTAGAAAAAGGAATATCTTCAAACAAAAACTACACTGAAGCAATCTGTGAAACTTCTTCCTGTTCTGTGCATTCAGCTAACAGGGTTGAACCATACTTTTGATTGAGCAGTTCTGAAACTCTCTTTCTGTGGAAAATGCAAGTGGACCATCGGAGCGCTAAGAGGCCTATAGCGGAAAAAGTAACATCTTCAAATAAAAACTACACAGAAGCATTCTGTGAAACTTCTTTCTGTTCTGTGCATTCAACTAACAGAGTTTAACCTTACTTTTGGTTGAGCACTTCTGAAACACCCTTTCTATAGAAAATGCAATTGGACATTCAGGGAGCTAAGAGGCCTATAGTGGAAAAAGGAATATTTTCAAATAAAAACTGCACAGAAGCAATCTGCGAAACTTCTTACTGTTCTGTGCATTCAACTAACATAGTTGAACGGGAGTTTTTATTGAGCAGTTCTGAAACACTCTTTCTGTAGAAAATGCAAGTGGACATTCAGGGCGCTAAGAGGCCTATGGTGGAAAAAGGAATACCTTCAAATAAAAACTACACAGAAGCAATCAGTGAAACTTCTTACGGTTCTTTACTTTAAACTAAGACAGTTGAACCTTAATTTTGATTGAACAGTTCTGAAACACTCTTTCTGAAGAAAATGCAAGTGGACATTCTTGGCGCTAAGAGGCCTATAGTGGAAAAGGGAATATCTTCAAACAAAAACTACAAAGAAGCAATCTGTGAAACTTCTTTCTGTTCTGTGCATTCAACTAACAGAGTTGAACCTTAGTTTTGATTGAGCAGTTCTGAAACACTCTTTCTGCAGAAAACACAAGTGGACATTCAGGGCGCTAAGAGGCCTATAGTGGAAAAAGGAATAAGTTCAAATAAAAACTACACAGAAGATATCTCTTTAACTTCTCTCTGTTCTGTGCATTCAACTAACAGAGTTGAAACTTAGTTTTGATTGAGCAGTTCTGAAACACTCTTTCTGTAGGAAATGCAAGTGGACATTCATGGCGCTAAGAGGCCCATAGTAGAAAAAGGAATATCTTCAAACAAAAACTACACAGAAGCAATCTGTGAAACTTCTTTCTGTTCTGTGCATTCAGCTAACAGGGTTGAACCTTACTTTTGATTGAGCAGTTCTGAAACTCTCTTTCTGTGGAAAATGCAACTGGACCATCGGAGCGCTAAGAGGCCTATAGCGGAAAAAGTAATATCTACAAATAAAAACTACACAGAAGCGTTCTGTGAAACTTCTTTCTGTTCTTTGCATTCATCTAACAGAGTTGAACCGTACTTTTGATTGAGCACCTCTGAAACACCCTTTCTATAGAAAATGCAATTGGACATTCAGGGAGCTAAGAGGCCTATAGTGGAAAAAGGAATATTTTCAAATAAAAACTGCACAGAAGCAATCTGCGAAACTTCTTACTGTTCTGTGCATTCAACTAACATAGTTGAACGGGAGTTTTTATTGAGCAGTTCTGAAACACTCTTTCTGTAGAAAATGCAAGTGGACATTCAGGGCGCTGAGAGGCCTACAGTGGGAAAAGTAATATTTTAAATTAAAAACCACACAGAAGCAATCTGTGTAATTTCTTACTGTTCTGTGCATTCAACTAACATAGTTGAACCTTAGTTATTATTGAGCAGTTCTGAAACACTCTTTCCGTAGATAATGCAAGTGAACATTCAGGGCGATAAGAGGCCTATAGCGGAAAAATGAATATGTTTAAATAAAAACTACACAGAAGAAATCTGTGAAAGTTCTTACTGTTCTGTGCATTCAACTAACAGAGTTGAACCTTAGTTTATATTCAGCAGTTATGAAACACTCTTTCTGCAGAAAATGTAAGTGAACATTCAGGGCGCTAAGAGGCCTGAAGTTGAAAAAGGTGTATGTTCAAATAAAAACTACAAAGAAGCTATCTGTGAAACTTCTTACATTTCTGTGCATTCAACTAACAGAGTTCAACCTTACTTTTGATTGAGCAGTTCTGAAACACACTTTCTGTAGAAAATGCAAGTGGACATTCAGGGCGCTAAGAGGCCTATAGTGGAAAAGGGGATATCTTCAAACAAAAACTACAAAGAAGCAATCTGTGAAACTTATTTCTGTTCTGTGCATTCAACTAACAGAGTTGAACCTTCGTTTTGATTGAACAGTTCTGAAACTCTCTTTCTGTAGAAAATACAAGTGGACATTCAGGGCGCTAAGAGGCCTATAGTGGAAAAAGGAATAAGTTCAAATAAAAACTACACAGAAGATATCTGTGAAACTTCTCTCTGTTCTGTGCATTCAACTAACAGAGTTTAACCTCACTTTTGATTGAGCAGTTCTGAAACACTCTTTCTGTAGAAAATGCAAGTGGACATTCACGGCGCTAAGAGGCCCATAGTACAAAAAGGAATATCTTCAAACCAAAACTACACAGAAGCATTCTGTGAAACTTCTTACTGTTCTGTGCATTCAACTAACAGAGTTTAACCTTACTTTTGATTGAGCAGTTCTGAAACACTCTTTCTGTAGAAAATGCAATTGGACATTCAGGGCGCTAAGAGGCCTATAGTGGAAAAGGAATATTTTCAAATAAAAACTGCACAGAAGAAATCTGTGAAACTTCTTACTGTTCTGTGCATTCAACTAACAGATTTAAACCTCAGTTTTGATTGAGCAGATCTGAAACATTCTTTCTTTAGAAAATACAAGTGGACATTCAGAGTGCTAAGAGGACTATAGTGGAAAAAGGAAAAAGTTCACATAAAAACTACACAGAAGCGATCTGTGAAACTTCTTACTGTTCTGTGCATTCAACTAACAGTGTTGAACTTCAGTTTATATTGAGCAGTTATGAAAAATTCTTTCTTCAGAAAATGCAAGTGAATATTCAGGGCGCTAAAAGGCCTATCGTTGAAAAAGATATATGTTCAAATAAAAACTACAAAGAAGCTACCTGTGAAACTTCTTACAGTTCTGTGCATTCAACTAACAGAGTTCAACCTTACATTTGATTGTGCAGTTCTGAAACACCCTTTCTGTAGAAAATGCAAGTGGACATTCAGGGCGCTAAAAGGCCTATGGTGGAAAAAGGAATACCTTCAAATAAGAAATACACAGAAGCAATCTGTGAAAATTCTTACGGTTCTGTTCTTTAAACTAACACAGTTGAACCTTAATTTTGATTGAACAGTTCTGAAACACTCTTTCTGTAGAAAATGCAAATGGACATTCATGGCGCTAAGAGGCCTATAGTGGAAAAGGGAATATCTTCAAACAAAAACTGCAAAGAAGCAATCTGTGAAACTTCTTTCTGTTCTCTGCATTCAACTAACAGGGTTGAACCTTACTTTTGATTGAGCAGTTCTGAAACCCTCTTTCTGTGGAAAATGCAAGTGGACCATCGGAGCGCTAAGAGGCCTAGAGCGGAAAAAGTAATACCTTCAAATAAAAACTACACAGAAGCATTCTGTGAAACTTCTTTCTGTTCTGTGCTTTCAACTAACAGAGTTTAACCTTACTTTTGATTGAGCACTTCTGAAACACCCTTTCTATAGAAAATGCAATTGGACATTCAGGGAGCTAAGAGGCCTATAGTGGAAAAAGGAATATTTTCAAATAAAAACTGCACAGAAGCAATCTGCGAAACTTCTTACTGTTCTGTGCATTCAACTAACATATTGAACGGTAGTTTTTATTGAGCCGTTCTGAAACACTCTTTCTGTTGAAAATGCAAGTGGACATTCAGGGCGCTGAGAGGCCTATAGTGGGAAAAGGAATATCTTCAAATAAAAACCACACAGAAGCAATCTGTGAAACTACTAAATGTTCTGTGCATTCAACTAACAGAGTTGAACCTTAGTTATTATTGAGGAGTTCTGAAACACTCTTTCTGTAGAAAATGCAAGTGAACATTCAGGGCGCTAAGAGGCCTATAGCGGAAAAATGAATATGTTCAAATAAAAACTACACAGAAGCAATCTGGGAAACTTCTTACTGTTCTGTGCTTCAAACTAACAGTGTTGAACCTTAGTTTATATTGAGCAGTTATGAAACACTCTTTCTGCAGAAATTGCAAGTGAACATTCAGGGCGCTAAGAGGCCTATAGTTGAAAAAGTTATGTTCAAATAAAAACTACAAAGAAGCTATCTGTGAAACTTCATACAGTTCTGTGCGTTCAACTAACAGAGTTCAACCTTACTTTTGATTGAGCAGTTCTGAAACACCCTTTCTGTAGAAAATGCAAGTGGACATTCAGGGCGCTAAGCGGCCTATGGTGGAAAAAGGAATACCTTCAAATAAAAACTACACAGAAGCAATCAGTGAAACTTCTTACGGTTCTGTTCTTTAAACTAACACAGCTGAACCTTAATTTTGATTGAAGAGTTCTGAAACACTCCTTCTGTAGAAAATACAAGTGGACATTCATGGCGCTAAGAGGCCTATAGTGGAAAAGGGAATATCTTCAAACAAAAACTACAAAGAAGCAATCTGTGAAACTTCTTCATGTTCTATGCATTCAACTAACAGATTTGAACCTTAGTTTTGATTGAGCAGTTCTGAAACACTCTTTCTGCAGAAAACACAAGTGGACATTCAGGGCGCTAAGAGGCCTATAGTGGAAAAAGTAATAAGTTCAAATAAAAACTACACAGAAAATATCTGTGAAACTTCTCTCTGTTCTTTGCATTCAACTAACCAAGATGAACCTTAGTTTTGATTGAGCAGTTCTGAGACACTCTTTCTGTAGAAAATGCAAGTGGACATTCATGGCGCTAAGAGGCCCATTGTAGAAAAAGGAATATCTTCAAACAAAAACTACACAGAAGCAATCTGTGAAACTTCTTTCTGTTCTGTGCATTCAGCTAAAAGGGTTGAACCTTACTTTTGATTGAGCAGTTCTGAAACACTCTTTCTGTGGAAAATGCAAGTGGACCATCGGAGCGCTAAGAGGCCTATAGCGGAAAAAGTAATATCTTCAAATAAAAACTACACAGAAGCATTCTGAGAAACTTCTTTCTCTTCTGTGCATTCAACTAACAGAGTTTAACCTTACTTTTGGTTGAGCACTTCTGAAACAATCTTTCTGTAGAAAATGCAATTGGACATTCAGGGCGCTAAGAGGCCTATAGTGGAAAAGGAATATTTTCAAATAAAAACAGCACAGAAGAAATCTGTGAAACTTCTTACTGTTCTGTTCATTCAACTAAGAGAGTTGAACCTCATTTTTGATTGAGCAGTTCTGAAACACTCTTTCTGTAGAAAATACTAGTGGACATTCAGGGCGCTAAGAGGCCTATAGTGGAAAAAGAAAAAGTTCACATAAAAATTACACTGAATCTATCTGTGAAACTTGTCTCTGTTCTGTGCATTCAACTAACGGAGTTAACCTTACTTTTGATTGAGAAGTTCTGAAACACTCTTTCTGTAGAAAATGCAAGTGGACCTTCCGAGCGCTAAGAGGCCTATAGCGGAAAAAGTAATACCTTCAAATAAAAACTACACAGAAGCATTCTTTGAAACTTCTTTCTGTTCTTTGCATTCATCTAATAGATTTGAACCTTCCTTTAGATTGAGCACTTCTGAAACACCCTTTCTATAGAAAATGCAATTGGACATTCAGGGAGCTAAGAGGCCTATAGTGGAAAAAGGAATATTTTCAAATTAAAACTGCACAGAAGCAATCTGCGAAACTACTTACTGTTCTATGCATTCAACTAACATAGTTGAACGGTAGTTTTTATTGAGCAGTTCTGAAACACTCTTTCTGTAGAAAATGCAAGTGGACATTCAGGGCGCTGAGAGGCCTAGAGTGGGAAAAGGAATATCTTCAATTAAAAACCACACAGAAGCAATCTGTGAAAATTCTTACTGTTCTGTGCATTCAACTATCAGAGTTGAACCTTAGTTATTATTGAGCAGTTCTGAAACACTTTTTCTGTAGAAAATGCAAGTGAACATTCAGGGCGCTAAGAGGCCTATGGCGGAAAAATGAATCTCTTCAAATAAAAACTACACAGAAGCAATCTGTGAAACTTCTAACTGTTCTGTGCATTCTACTAACAGAGTTGAACCTTAGTTTATATTGAGCAGTTATGAAACAGTCTTTCTGCAGAAAATGCAAGTGAACATTCAGGGCGCTAAGAGGCCTATAGTTGAAAAAGGTATATGTTCATATAAAAAATACAAAGAAGCTATCTGTGAAACTACTTACAGTTCTGTGCATTCAACTAACAGAGTTCAATCTTACTTTTGATTGAGCAGTTCTGAAACACCCTTTCTGTAGAAAATGCAAGTGGACATTCAGGGTGCTAAGAGGCCTATGGTGGAAAAAGGAATACCTTCAAATAAAAAATACACAGAAGCAGTCTGTGAAACTTCTTAGGGTTCTGTTGTTTACACTAACAGAGTTGAACCTTAATTTTGATTGAACAGTTCTGAAACACTCTTTCTGTAGAAATGGAAGTGGACATTCATGGCTCTAAGAGGCCTATAGTTGAAAAGGGAATATCTACAAACAAAAACTACAAAGAAGCAATCTGTGAAACTTCTTTCTGTTCTGTGCATTCAATTAACAGAGTTGAATCTTAGTTTTGATTGAGCAGTTCTGAAACACTCTTTCTGCAGAAAACACAAGTGGATATTCAGGGCGCTAAGATGCCTATAGTGGAAAATGGAATAAGTTCAAATAAAAACTACACTGAAGATATCTTTGAAACTTCTCTCTGTTCTGTGCATTCAAGTAACAGAGTTGAACCTTAGTTTTGATTGAGTAGTTCTGAAACACTCTTTCTGTAGAAAATGCAATTGGACATTCAGGGCGCTAAGTGGCCTATAGTGGAAAAAGGAATATTTTCAAATAAAAACTGCACAGAAGAAATCTGTGAAAATTCTTACTGTTCTGTGCATTCAACTTACAGAGTTGAACCTCAGTTTTGATTGAGCAGTTCTGAAACACTCTTTCTGTAGAAAATACAAGTGGAAATTCAGGGCGATAAGAGGTCTATAGTGGAAAAAGGAAAAAGTTCACATAAAAACTACACAGAAGCTATCTGTGAAACTTCTCTCTGTTCTGTGCATTCAACTTACGGAGTTGAACCTTACTTTTCATTGAGAAGTTCTGAAACACTCTTTCTGTAGAAAATGCAAGTGGAACTTCGGAGCGCTAAGAGGCCTATAGCGGAAAAAGTAATAACTTCAAATGCAAACTACACAGAAGCATTCTGTGAAACTTCTTTCTGTTCTTTGCATTCATCTAACAGAGTTGAACCTTAGTTTTGATTGAGCACTTCTGAAACACCCTTTCTATAGAAAATGCAATTGGACATTCAGGGAACTAAGAGACCTATATTGGAAAAAGGAATATTTTCAAATAAAAACTGCACAGAAGCAATCTGCGAAACTTCTTACTGTTCTGTGCATTCAACTAACAGAGTTGAACCTCAGTTATTATTGAGCAGTTCTGAAACACTGTTTCTGTAGAAAATGCAAGTGAACATTCAGGGCGCTAAGAGCCCTATAGCGGAAAAATGAATATGTTCAAATAAAAACTACACAGAAGCAATCTGTGAAACTTCTTACTGTTCTGTGCATTCAACTAACAGAGTTGAACCTTAGTTATTATTGAGCAGTTATGAAACACTCTTTTTGCAGAAAATGCAACTGAACATTCAGGGCGCTAAGAGGCCTATAGTTGAAAAAGGTATATGTTCAAATAAAAACTACAAAGAAGCTATCTGTGAAACTTCTTACAGTTCTGTGCATTCAACTAACAGAGTTCAACCGTAGTTTTGATTGAGTGGTTCTGAATCACTCTTTCTGTAGAAAATGCAAGTGGACATTCAGGGCGCTAAGAGGCCTATGGTGGAAAAAGAAATACCTTCTAATAAAAACTACACAGAAGCAATCTTTGAAACTTCTTACGCTTCTGTTCCTTAAACTAACACAGTTGAACTTTAATTTTGATTGAACAGTTCTGAAACACTCTTTCTGTAGAAAATACAAGTGGACATTCATGGCGCTAAGAGGCCTATAGTGGAAAAGGGAATATCTTCAAACAAAAACTACAAAGAAGCAATCTGTGAAACTTCTTTCTGTTCTATGCATTCAACAAACAGAGTTCAACCTTAGTTTTGATTGAGCAGTTCTGAAACACTCTTTCAGTAGATAATACAAGTGGACATTCAGGGTGCTAAGAGGACTATAGTGGAAAAAGGAAAAAGTTCACATAAAAACTACACAGAAGCTATCTGTGAAACTTCTCTCTGTTCTGTGCATTCAACTAACGGAGTTGAACCTTACTTTTGATTGAGAAGTTCTGAAACACTCTTTCTGTAGAAAATGCAAGTGGACCTTCGAAGCGCTAAGAGGCCTATAGCGGAAAAAGTAATACCTTCAAATACAAACTACACAGAAGCATTCTGTGAAACTTCTTTCTGTTCTTTGCATTCATCTAACAGAGTTGAACCTTAGTTTTGATTGAGCACTTCTGAAACACCCTTTCTATAAAACATGCAATTGGACATTCAGGGAGCTGAGAGGCCTATAGTGGAAAAAGGAATATTTTCAAATAAAAACTGCACAAAAGCAATCTGCGAAACTTCTTACTGTTCTGTGCATTCAACTAACATAGTTGAACGGTAGTTTATATTGAGCAGTTCTGAAACACTCTTTCTGTAGAAAATGCAAGTGGACATTGAGGGCGCTGAGAGGCCTATAGTGGGAAAAGGAATATCTTCACATAAAAACCACACAGAAGCAATCTGTGAAACTACTTACTGTTCTGTGCATTCAACTA
Source organism: Nomascus leucogenys (assembly GCF_006542625.1). Classification (NCBI taxonomy): domain Eukaryota; kingdom Metazoa; phylum Chordata; class Mammalia; order Primates; family Hylobatidae; genus Nomascus; species Nomascus leucogenys. The sequence goes on from NW_022097871.1 coordinate 40,462, forward strand.
ACAGAGTTGAACCTTAGTTAATATTGAGCAGTTCTGAAACACTCTTTCTGTAGAAAATGCAAATGAACATTCAGGGCGCTAAGAAGCCAATAGCGGAAAAATGAATATGTTCAAATAAAAACTACACAGAATCAATCTGTGAAACTTCTTACTGTTCTGTGCATTCAACTAACAGAGTTGAACCTTAGTTTATATTGAGCAGTTATGAAACTCTATTTCTGCAGAAAATGCAAGTGAACATTCAGGGCGCTAAGAGGCCTATAGTTGAAAAAGGTATATGTTCAAATAAAAACTACAAAGAAGCTATCTGTGAAACTTCTTACAGTTCTGTGCATTCAACTAACAGAGTTCAACCTTACTTTTGATTGAGCAGTTCTGAAACACCCCTTCTGTAGAAAATGCAGGTGGACATTCAGGGCGCTAAGAGGCCTGTGGTGGAAAAAGGAATACCTTCAAATAAAAACTACACAGAAGCAATCTGTGAAACTTCTTACGGTTCTGTTCTTTAAACTAACAATGTTGAACCTTAATTTTGATTGAACAGTTCTGAAACACTCTTTCTGTAGAAAATGCAAGTGGACATTCATGGCGCTGAGAGGCCTATAGTGGAAAAGGGAATATCTTCAAACAAAACTACAAAGAAGCAATCTGTGAAACATCTTTCTGTTCTGTGCATTCAACTAACAGAGTTGAACCTTAGTTTTGATTGAGCAGTTCTGATACACTCTTTCTGTAGAAAATACAAGTGGACATTCAGGGCGCTAAGAGGCCTATAGCGGAAAAAGGAATAAGTTCAAACAAAAACTACACAGAAGATATCTGTGAAACTTCCCTCTGTTCTGTGCATTCAACTAACAGAGTTGAACCTTAGTTTTGATTGAGCAGTTCTGAAACACTTTTTCTGTGGGAAATGCAAGTGGACATTCATGGCGCTAAGGGGCCCATAGTAGAAAAAGGAATACCTTCAAACAAAAACTACACAGAAGCAATCTGTGAAACTTCTTTCTGTTCTGTGCATTCAGCCAACATGGTTGAACCTTACATTTGATTGAGCAGTTCTGAAACACACTTTCTGTGGAAAATGCAAGTGGACCATCGGAGCGCTAAGAGGCCTATAGCGGAAAAAGTAATATCTTCAAATAAAAACTACAAAGAAACATTCTGTGAAACTTCTTTCTGTTATTTGCATTCATTTAACAGAGTTGAACCTTACTTTTGATTGAGCACTTCTGAAACACCCTTTCTATAGAAAATGCAATTGGACATTCAGGGAGCAAAGAGGCCTATAGTGGAAAAAGGAATATTTTCAAATAAAAACTGCACAGAAGCAATCTGCGAAACTTCTTACTGTTCTGTGCATTCAACTAACATATTGAACGGTATTTTTTATTGAGCCTTTCTGAAACACACTTTCTGTTGAAAATGAAATTGTACATTCAGGGCGCTGAGAGGCCTGTAGTGGGAAAAAGAATATCTTCAAATAAAAACCACACAGAAGCAATCTGTGAAACTTCTAAATGTTCTGTGCATTCAACTAACATAGTTGAACCTTAGTTATTATTGAGGAGTTCTGAAACACGCTTTCTGTAGAAAATGCAAGTGAACATTCAGGGCGCTAAGAGGCCTATAGCGGAAAAATGAATATGTTCAAATAAAAACTACACAGAAGCAATCTGTGAAACTTCTTACTGTTCTGTGCTTTAAACTAACAGTGTTGAACCTTAGTTTATATTGAGCAGTTATGAAACACTCTTTCTGCAGAAAATGCAAGTGAGCATTCAGGGCGCTAAGAGGCCTATAGTTGAAAAAGTTATGTTCAAATAAAAAGTACAAAGAAGCTATCTGTGAAACTTCATACAGTTCTGTGCATTCAACTAACAGAGTTCAACCTTACTTTTGATTGAGCAGTTCTGAAATACACTTTCTGTAGAAAATGCAAGTGGACATTCAGGGCGCTAAGAGGCCTATGGTGGAAAAAGGAATACCTTCAAATAAAAACTACACAGAAGCAATCTGTGAAACTTCTTACGGTTCTGTTCTTTAAACTAACACATTTGAACCTTAATTTTGATTGAACATTTCTGAAACACTCTTTCTGTAGAAAATGCAAGTGGACCTTCGGAGCGCTAAGAGGCCTACAGCGGAAAAAGTAATACCTTCAAATACAAACTTCACAGAAGCATTCTGAGAAATTTCTTTCTGTTCTTTGCATTCATCTAACAGAGTTGAACCTTACTTTTGATTGAGCACTTCTGAAACACCCTTTCTATAGAAAATGCAATTGGACATTCAGGGAGCTAAGAGGCCTATAGTGGAAAAAGGAATATTTTCAAATAAAAACTGCACAGAAGCAATCTGCGAAACTTCTTACTGTTCTGTTCATTCAACTAACATAGTTGAACGGTAGTTTTTATTGAGCAGTTCTGAAACACTCTTTCTGTAGAAAATGCAAGTGGACATTCTGGGGCTGAGAGGCCTATAGTGGGAAAAGGAATATCTTCAAATAAATACCACACAGAAGCAATCTGTGAAACTTCTTACTGTTCTGTGCATTCAACTAACCGAGTTGAACCTTAGTTATTATTGAGCAGTTCTGAAACACTCTTTCTGTAGAAAATGCAAGTGAATATTCAGGGCGCTAAGAGTCCTATAGCGGAAAAATGAATATGTTCAAATAAAAACTACACAGAAGCAATCTGTGAAACTTTTTACTGTTCTGTGCATTCAACTAACAGAGTTGAACCTTAGTTTACATTGAGCACTTATGAAACACTCTTTCTGCAGAAAATGCAAGTGAACATTCAGGGCGCTAAGAGGCCTATAGTTGAAAAAGTTATATGTTCAAATAAAAACTACAAAGAAGCTATCTGTGAAACTTCTTACAGTTCTGTGCATTCAACTAACAGAGTTCAACCTTACTTTTGATTGAGCAGTTCTGAAGCACCCTTTCTGTAGTAAATGCAAGTGGTCATTCAGGGCGCTAAGGGGCCTATGGTGGAAAAAGGAATACCTTCAAATAAAAACTACACAGAAGCAATCTGTGAAACTTCTTACGGTTCTGTTCTTTAAACTAACACAGTTGAACCTTAATTTTGATTGAACAGTTCTGAAACACTCTTTCTGTAGAAAATGCAAGTGGACCTTCGGACCGCTAAGAGGCCTATAGCGGAAAAAGTAATACCTTCAAATAAAAACTACACAGAAGCATTCTGTGAAACTTCTTTCTGTTCTGTGCTTTCAACTAACAGATTTTAACCTTACTTTTGATTGAGCAGTTCTGAAACCCTCTTTCTGTAGAAAATGCAATTGGACATTCAGTTCGCTAAGAGGCCTATAGTGGAAAAGGAATATTTTCAAATAAAAACTGCACAGAAGAAATCTGTGAAACTTCTTACTGTTCTGTGCATTCAGCTAACAGAGTTGAACCTCAGTTTTGATTGAGCAGTTCTGAAACCCTCTTTCTGTAGAAAATACAAGTGGACATTCAGGGCGCTAAGAGTACTATAGTGGAAAAAGGAAAAAGTTCACATAAAAACTACACAGAAGCTATCTGTGAAACTTCTCTCTGTTCTGTGCATTCAACTAACGGATTTGAACCTTACTTTTGATTGAGAAGTTCTGAAACACTCTTTCTGTAGAAAATGCAAGTGGACCTTCGGAGCGCTAAGAGGCCTACAGCGGAAAAAGTAATACCTTCAAATACAAACTTCACAGAAGCATTCTGAGAAATTTCTTTCTGTTCTTTGCATTCATCTAACAGAGTTGAACCTTACTTTTGATTGAGCACTTCTGAAACACCCTTTCTATAGAAAATGCAATTGGACATTCAGGGAGCTAAGAGGCCTATAGTGGAAAAAGGAATATTTTCAAATAAAAACTGCACAGAAGCAATCTGCGAAACTTCTTACTGTTCTGTTCATTCAACTAACATAGTTGAACGGTAGTTTTTATTGAGCAGTTCTGAAACACTCTTTCTGTAGAAAATGCAAGTGGACATTCGGGGCGCTGAGAGGCCTATAGTGGGAAAAGGAATATCTTCAAATAAATACCACACAGAAGCAATCTGTGAAACTTCTTACTGTTCTGTGCATTCAACTAACCGAGTTGAACCTTAGTTATTATTGAGCAGTTCTGAAGCACTCTTTCTGTAGAAAATGCAAGTGAACATTCAGGGCGCTAAGAGTCCTATAGCGGAAAAATGAATATGTTCAAATAAAAACTATACAGAAGCAATCTGTGAAACTTTTTACTGTTCTGTGCATTCAACTAACAGAGTTGAACCTTAGTTTACATTGAGCACTTATGAAACACTCTTTCTGCAGAAAATGCAAGTGAACATTCAGGGCGCTAAGAGGCCTATAGTTGAAAAAGTTATATGTTCAAATAAAAACTACAAAGAAGCTATCTGTGAAACTTCTTACAGTTCTGTGCATTCAACTAACAGAGTTCAATCTTACTTTTGATTGAGCAGTTCTGAAACACCCTTTCTGTAGAAAATGCAAGTGGACATTCAGGGCGCTAAGAGGCCTATGGTGGAAAAAGGAATACCTTCAAATAAAAACTACACGGAAGCAATCTGTGAAACTTCTTACGGTTCTGTTCTTTAAACTAACACAGTTGAACCTTAATTTTGATTGAACAGTTCTGAAACACTCTTTCTGTAGAAAATGCAAGTGGACCTTCGGAGCGCTAAGAGGCCTATAGCGGAAAAAGTAATACCTTCAAATAAAAACTACACAGAAGCATTCTGTGAAACTTCTTTCTGTTCTGTGTTTTCAACTAACAGAGTTTAACCTTACTTTTGATTGAGCAGTTCTGAAACCCTCTTTCTGTAGAAAATGCAATTGGACATTCAGGGCGCTAAGAGGCCTATAGTGGAAAAGGAATATTTTCAAATAAAAACTGCACAGAAGAAATCTGTGAAACTTCTTACTGTTCTGTGCATTCAGCTAACAGAGTTGAACCTCAGTTTTGATTGAGCAGTTCTGAAACCCTCTTTCTGTAGAAAATACAAGTGGACATTCAGGGCGCTAAGAGTACTATAGTGGAAAAAGGAAAAAGTTCACATAAAAACTACACAGAAGCTATCTGTGAAACTTCTTTCTGTTCTGTGCATTCAACTAACGGATTTGAACCTTACTTTTGATTGAGAAGTTCTGAAGCACTCTTTCTGTAGAAAATGCAAGTGGACCTTCGGAGCGCTAAGAGGCCTACAGCGGAAAAAGTAATACCTTCAAATACAAACTTCACAGAAGCATTCTGTGAAATTTGTTTCTGTTCTTTGCATTCATCTAACAGAGTTGAACCTTACTTTTGATTGAGCACTTCTGAAACACCCTTTCTATAGAAAATGCAATTGGACATTCAGGGAGCTAAGAGGCCTATAGTGAAAAAGGAATATTTTCAAATAAAAACTACACAGAAGCAACCTGCGAAACTTCTTACTGTTCTGTTCATTCAACTAACATATTTGAACGGTAGTTTTTATTGAGCAGTTCTGAAACACTCTTTCTGTAGAAAATGCAAGTGGACATTCAGGGCGCTGAGAGGCCTATAGCGGGAAAAGGAATATCTTCAAATAAAAACCACACAGAAGCAATCTGTGAAACTTCTTACTGTTCTGTGCATTCAACTAACCGAGTTGAACCTTAGTTATTATTGAGCAGTTCTGAAACACTCTTTCTGTAGAAAATGCAAGTGAACATTCAGGGCGCTAAGAGTCCTATAGCGGAAAAATGAATATGTTCAAATAAAAACTACACAGAAGCAATCTGTGAAACTTTTTACTGTTCTGTGCATTCAACTAACAGAGTTGAACCTTAGTTTATATTGAGCAGTTATGAAACACTCTTTCTGCAGAAAATGCAAGTGAACATTCAGGGCGCTAAGAGGCCTATAGTTGAAAAAGGTATATGTTCAAATAAAAACTACAAAGAAGCTATCTGTGAAACTTCTTACAGTTCTGTGCATTCAACTAACAGAGTTCAACCTTACTTTTGATTGAGCAGTTCTGAAACACCCTTTCTGTAGAAAATGCAAGTGGACATTCAGGGCGCTAAGAGGCCTATGGTGGAAAAAGGAATACCTTCAAATAAAAACTACACAGAAGCAATCTGTGAAACTTCTTACGGTTCTGTTGTTTAAACTAACACAGTTGAACCTTAATTTTGATTGAACAGTTCTGAAACACTCTTTCTGTAGAAAATGCAAGTGGACCTTCGGAGCGCTAAGAGGCCTATAGCGGAAAAAGTAATACCTTCAAATAAAAACTACACAGATGCATTCTGTGAAACTTCTTTCTGTTCTGTGCTTTCAACTAACAGAGTTTAACCTTACTTTTGATTGAGCAGTTCTGAAACCCTCTTTCTGTAGAAAATGCAATTGGACATTCAGGGCGCTAAGAGGCCTATAGTGGAAAAGGAATATTTTCAAATAAAAACTGCACAGAAGAAATCTGTGAAACTTCTTACTGTTCTGTGCATTCAGCTAACAGAGTTGAACCTCAGTTTTGATTGAGCAGTTCTGAAACCCTCTTTCTGTAGAAAATACAAGTGGACATTCAGGGCGCTAAGATTACTATAGTGGAAAAAGGAAAAAGTTCACATAAAAACTACACAGAAGCTATCTGTGAAACTTCTCTCTGTTCTGTGCATTCAACTAACGGATTTGAACCTTACTTTTGATTGAGAAGTTCTGAAACACTCTTTCTGTAGAAAATGCAAGTGGACCTTCGGAGCGCTAAGAGGCCTACAGCGGAAAAATAATACCTTCAAATACAAACTTCACAGAAGCATTCTGTGAAATTTCTTTCTGTTCTTTGCATTCATCTAACAGAGTTGAACCTTACTTTTGATTGAGCACTTCTGAAACACCCTTTCTATAGAAAATGCAATTGGACATTCAGGGAGCTAAGAGGCCTATAGTGGAAAAAGGAATATTTTCAAATAAAAACTGCACAGAAGCAACCTGCGAAACTTCTTACTGTTCTGTTCATTCAACTAACATAGTTGAACGGTAGTTTTTATTGAGCAGTTCTGAAACCCTCTTTCTGTAGAAAATGCAAGTGGACATTCAGGGCGCTGAGAGGCCTATAGTGGGAAAAGGAATATCTTCAAATAAAAACCACACAGAAGCAATCTGTGAAACTTCTTACTGTTCTGTGCATTCAACTAACATAATTGAATGGTAGTTTTATTGAGCAGTTCTAACTCTTTCTGTAGAAATGCAAGTGGACATTCAGGGCGCTGGAGGCCTATAGTGGGAAAAGAATATCTTCAAAAAAACACACAGAAGCAATCTGTGAAACTTCTTACTGTTCTGTGCATTCAAGTAACAGAGTTGAACCTTAGTTATTATTGAGCAGTTCTGAAACACTCTTTCTGTAGGAAATGCAAGTGAAATTCAGGGCGCTAAGAACCTATAGCGGAAAAATGAATATGTTCAAATAAAAACTACACAGAAGCAATCTGTGAAACTTCTTACTGTTCTGTGCATTCATCTAACAGAGTTGAACCTTAGTTTATATTGAGCAGGTATGAAACACTCTTTCTGCAGAAAATGCAAGTGAACATTCACGGCGCTAAGAGGCCTATAGTTGAAAAAGTTATATATTCAAATATAAACTACAAAAAAGCTATCTGTGAAACTTCTTTCTGTTCTGTGCATTCAACTAACAGAGTTGAATCTTAGTTTTGATTGAGTAGTTCTGAAACACTCTTTCTGTAGGAAATACAAGTGGACATTCAGGCGCTAAGAGGCCTATAGTGGAAAAAGAATAAGTTCAAATAAAAACTACACAGAAGATATCTGTGAAACTTCTCTCTGTTCTGTGCATTCAACTAACAGAGTTGACCCTTAGTTTTGATTGAGCAGTTCTGAAACACTCTTTCTGTAGAAAATGCAAGTGGACATTCATGGCCCTAAGAGGCCATAGTAGAAAAAGGAATATCTTCAAACAAAAACTACACAGAAGCAATCTGTGAAACTTATTCTGTTCTGTGCATTCAACTAACAGAGTTGAACCTTACTTTGATTGAGCAGTTCTGAAACACTCTTTCTGTAGAAAATGCAAGTGGACCTTTGGAGCGCTAAGAGGCCTATAGCGGAAAAAGTAATATATTCAAATCAAAACTACACAGAAGCATTCTGTGAAACATCTTTCTCTTCTGTGCATTCAACTAACAGAGTTTAACCTTACTTTTGATTGAGCAGTTCTGAAACACTCTTTCAGTAGAAAATGCAATAGGACATTCAGGGCTCTAAGAGGCCTATAGTGGAAAAGGAATATTTTCAAATAAAAACTGCAGAGAAGAAATCTGTGAAACTTCTTACTGTTCTGTGCATTCAACTAACAGAGTTGAACCTCCGTTTTGATTGAGCAGTTCTGAACACTCTTTCTGTAGAAAATACAAGTGGACATTCAGGGCGGTAAGAGGACTATAGTGGAAAAAGGAAAAAGTTCACATAAAAACTACACAGAAGCTATCTGTGAAACTTCTCTCTGTTCTGTGCATTCAACTAACAGATTCGAAACTTACTTTTGATTGAGAAGTTCTGAAACACTCTTTCTGTAGAAAATGCAAGTGCACCTTCGGAGCGCTAAGAGGCCTCTAGCAGAATAATATTACCTTCAAATACAAACTACTCAGAAGCATTCTGTGAAACTTCTTTCTGTTCTTTGCATTCATCTAACAGAGTTGAACCTTACTTTTGATTGAGCACTTCTGAAACACCCTTTCTATAGAAAATGCAATTGGACATTCAGGGAACTAAGAGGCCAATAGTTGATATAGGAATATTTTCAAATAAAAACTGCACAGAAGCAATCTGCGAAAAATCTTACTGTTCTGTGCATTCAACTAAAAGAGTTGAACCTTAGTTTATATTGAGCATTTATGAAACACTCTTTCTGTAGAAAATGCAAGTGAACATTATGGGCGCTAAGAGGCCTGTAGTTGAAAAAGGTATATGTTCAAATAAAAACTACAAAGAAGCTATCTGTGAAACTTCTTACATTTCTGTGATTACAACTAACAGAGTTCAACCTTACTTTTGATTGAGCAGTTCTGAAACACCCTTTCTGTAGAAAATGCAAGTGGACATTCAGGGCGCTAAGAGGCCTGTAGTGGAAAAAGGAATACCTTCAAATAAAAACTACACAGAAGCAATCTGTGAAACTTCTTACGGTTCTGTTCTTTAAACTAACACAGTTGAACTTTAATTTTGATTGAACAGTTCTGAAACACTCTTTCTGTAGAAAATGCAAGTGGACATTCATGGCGCTAAGAGGCCTATAGTGGAAAAGGGAATATCTTCAAACAAAAACTACAAAGAAGCAATCTGTGAAATTTCTTTCTGTTCTGTGCATTCAACTAACAGAGTTGAACCTTAGTTTTGATTGAGCAGTTCTGAAACACTCTTTCAGGAGAAAATACAAGAGGACATTCAGGGCGCTAAGAGGCCTGTAGTGGAAAAAGCAATAAGTTCAAATAAAAAGTACACAGATGATATCTCTGAAACTTCTCTCTGTTCTGTGCATTCAACTAACAGAGTTGAAACTTAGTTTTGATTGAGCAGTTCTGAAAAACACTTTCTGTAGAAAACGCAACTGGACATTCATGGCACTAAGAGGCCCATAGTAGAAAAAGGAATATCTTCAAACAAAAACTACACAGAAGCAATCTGTGAAACTTCTTTCTGTTCTGTGCATTCAACTAACAGAGTTGAACCTTAGTTTATATTGAGCAGTTATGAAACACTCTTTCTGCAGAGAATGCATGTGAACATTCAGGGCGCTAAGAGGCCTATAGTTGAAAAAGGTATATATTAAAATAAAAAGTACAAAGAAGCTATCTGTGAAACTTCTTACAGTTCTTTGCATTCATTTAACAGAGTTGAACCTTACTTTTCATTGAGCACTTCTGAAACACCCTTTCTGAAGAAAATGCAAGTGGACCTTCAGGGCGCTAAGAGGCCTATGGTGGAAAAATTAATACTTTCAAATAAAAACTACACAGAAGCAATCTGTGAAAATTCTTTCTGTTCTGTGCATTCGACTAACAGAGTTCAACCTTAGTTTTGATTGAGCAGTTCTGAAACACTCTTTCTGTAGAAAATGCAAGTGGACCTTCGGAGCGCTAAGAGGCCTATAGCGGAAAAAGTAATACCTTCAAATATAAACTACACAGAAGCATTCTGTGAAACTTCTTACTGTTCTTTGCATTCATCTAACAGAGTTGAACGTTACTTTTGATTGAGCACTTCTGAAACACCTTTTCTATAGAAAATGCAATTGGACATTCCGGGATCTAAGAGGCCTATAGTGGAAAAAGGAATGTTTTCAAATAAAAACTGCACTGAAGCAATCTGCGAAACTTCTTACTGTTCTGTGCATTCAACTAACATAATTGAATGGTAGTTTTTATTGAGCAGTTCTGAAACTCTCTTTCTGTAGAAAATGCAAGTGGACATTCAGGGCGCTGAGAGGCCTATAGTGGGAGAAGGAATATCTTCAAATAAAAACCACACAGAAGCAATCTGTGAAACTTCTTACTGTTCTGTGCATTCAACTAACAGAGTTGAACCTTAGTTATTATTGAGCAGTTCTGAAACACTCTTTCTGTAGAAAATGCAAGTGAAAATTCAGGGCGCTAAGAGACCTATAGCGGAAAAATGAATGTGTTCAAATAAAAACTACACAGAAGAAATCTGTGAAACTTTTTCCTGTTCTGTGCATACCACTAACAGAGTTGAACCTTAGTTTATATTGAGCAGGTATGAAACACTCTTTCTGCAGAAAATGCAAGTGAACATTCAGGGCGCTAAGAGGCCTATAGAGGAAAATGTAATATCTTCAAATAAAAACTACACAGAAGCATTCTGTGAAACTTCTTTCTGTTCTGTGCTTTCAACTAACAGAGTTTAACCTTACTTTTGATTGAGCAGTTCTGAAACACTCTTTCTGTAGAAAATGCATTTGGACATTCAGGGCGCTAAGAGGCCTATAGTGGGAAAAGTATATTTTCAAATAAAAACTGCACAGAAGAAATCTGTGAAACTTCTTACTGTTCTGTGCATTCAACTAACAGAGTTGAACCTTAGATTATATTGAGCAGTTATGAAACACTCTTTCTGCAGAAAATGCAAGTGAACATTCAGGGTGCTAAGAGGCCTATAGTTGAAAAAGGTATATGTTCAAATAAAAACTACAAAGAAGCTATCTGTGAAACTTCGTACAGTTCTGTGCATTCAACTAACAGAGTTCAACCTTACTTTTGATTGAGCAGTTCTGAAACACCCTTTCTGTAGAAAATGCAAGTGGACATTCAGGGCGCTAAGAGGCCTATGGTGGAAAAAGGAATACCTTCAAATAAAAACTACACAGAAGCAATCTGTGAAACTTCATAGGGTTCTGTTCTTTAAACTAACACAGTTGAAACTTAATTTTGATTGAACTGTTCTGAAACACTCTTTCTGAAGAAAATGCAAGTGGACATTCATCGCGCTAAGAGGCCCATAGTAGAAAAAGGAATATCTTCATACAAAAACTACACAGAAGGAATCTGTGAAAGTTCTTTCTGTTCTGTGCATTCAACTAAGAGAGTTGAACCTTACTTTTGATTGAGCAGTTCTGAAACACTATTTCAGTAGAAAATGCAAGTGGACCTTCGGAGCGCTAAGAGGCCTATAGCGGAAAAAGTAATATCTTGAAATAAAAACTACACAGAAGCGTTCTGTGAAACTTCTTTCTGTTCTGTGCATTCAACTAACAGAGTTTAACCTTACTTTTGATTGAGCAGTTCTGAAACACTCTTTCTGTAGAAAATGCATTTGGACATTCAGGGCGCTAAGAGGCCTATAGTGGGAAAAGTATATTTTCAAATAAAAACTGCACAGAAGAAATCTGTGAAACTTCTTACTGTTCTGTGCATTCAACTAACAGAGTTGAACCTCAGTTTTGATTGAGCAGTTCTGAAACCCTCTTTCTGTAGAAAATACAAGTGGACATTCAGGGCGCTAAGAAGACTATAGTGGAAAAAGGAATAAGTTCACATAAAAATTACACAGAAGCCATCTGTGAAACTTCTTTCTGTTCTGTGCATTCAACTAACGGAATTGAACCTTACTTTTGATTGAGAATTTCTGAAACACTCTTTCTGTAGAAAATGCAAGTGGACATTCGTAGCGCTAAGAGGCCTTCAGCGGAAAAAATAATACCTTCAAATACAAACTACACAGAAGCATTCTGTGAAACTTCTTTCTATTCTTTGCATTCATCTAACAGAGTTGAACGTTACTTTTGATTGAGCACTTCTGAAACACCCTTTCTATAGAAAATGCAATTGGACATTCAGGGAGCTAAGAGGCCTATAGTGGACAAAGGAATATTTTAAAATAAAAACTGCAGAGAAGCAATCTGCGAAACTTCTTACTGTTCTGTGCATTCAACTAACATAGTTGAACGGTAGTTTTTATTGAGCAGTTCTGAAACACCCTTTCTGTAGAAAATGAAAGTGGACATTCACGGTGCTGAGAGGCCTATAGTGGGAAAAGGAATATCTTCAAATAAAAACCACACAGAAGCAATCTGTGAAACTTCTTACTGTTCTGTGCATTCAACTAACCGAGTTGAACCTTAGTTATTATTGAGCAGTTCTGAAACACTCTTTCTGTAGAAAATGCAAGTGAACATTCAGGGCGCTAAGAGTCCTATAGCGGAAAAATGAATATGTTCCAATAAAAACTACACAGAAGCAATCTGTGAAACTTTTTACTGTTCTGTGCATTCAACTAACAGAGTTGAACCTTAGTTTATATTGAGCAGTTATGAAACACTCTTTCTGCAGAAAATGCAAGTGAACATTCAGGGCGCTAAGAGGCCTAAAGTTGAAAAAGGTATATGTTGAAATAAAAACTACAAAGAAGCTATCTGTGAAACTTCTTACAGTTCTGTGCATTCAACTAACAGAGTTCAACCTTACTTTTGATTGAGCAGTTCTGAAACACCCTTTCTGTAGAAAATGCAAGTGGACATTCAGGGCGCTAAGGGGCCTATGGTGGAAAAAGGAATACCTTCAAATAAAAGCTACACAGAAGCAATCTGTGAAACTTCTTACGGTTCTGTTCTTTAAACTAACACAGTTGAACCTTAATTTTGATTGAACAGTTCTGAAACACTCTTTCTGTAGAAAATGCAAGTGGACATTCATGGCGCCAAGAGGCCTATAGCGGAAAAGGGAATATCTTCAATCAAAAACTACAAAGAAGCATTCTGTGAAACTTCTTTCTGTTCTGTGCATTCAACTAACAGAGTTGAACCTTAGTTTTGATTGAGCAGTTCTGAAACACTCTTTCTGTAGAAAATACAAGTGGACATTCAGGGCGCTAAGAGGCCTATAGTGGAAAAAGGAATAAGTTCAAATAAAAACTACACAGAAGATATCTGTGAAACTTCTCTCTGTTCTGTGCATTCAACTAACAGAGTTGAACCTTAGTTTTGATTGAGCAGTTCTGAAACACTCTTTCTGTAGAAAATGCAAGTGGACATTCATGGTGCTTAGAGGCCCATAGTAGAAAAAGGAATATCTTCAAACAAAAACTACACGGAAGCAATCTGTGAAACTTCTTTCTATTCTGTGCATTCAACTAACAGAGTTGAACCTTACTTTTGATTGAGCAGTTCTGAAACTCTCTTTCTGAAGAAAATGCAAGTGGACCTTCGGAGCGCTAAGAGGCCTACAGCGGAAAAATTAATATCTTCAAATAAAAACTACACAGGAGCATTCTGTGAAACTTCTTTCTGTTCTGTGCATTCAACTAACAGAGTTTAACCTTACTTTTGATTGAGCAGTTCTGAAACACTCTTTCTGTAGAAAATGCAATTGGACATTCGGGGCGCTAAGAGGCCTATAGTGGAAAAGGAATATTTTCAAATAAAAACTGCACAGAAGAAATCTGTGAAACTTCTTACTGTTCTGTGCATTCAACTAACAGAGTTGAACCTCAGTTTTGATTGAGCAGTTCTGAAACACTCTTTCTGTAGAAAATACAAGTGGATATTCAGGGCACTAATAGGACTATAGTGGAAAAAGGAAAAAGTTCACATAAAAACTTCATGGAAGCTATCTGTGAAAATTCTCTCTGTTCTGTGCATTCAACTAACGGAGTTGAACCTTACTTTTGATTGAGAAGTTCTGAAACACTCTTTCTGTAGAAAATGCAAGTGGACCTTCGGAGCGCTAAGAGGCCTATAGCGGAAAAAGTAATACCTTCAAATACAAACTACACAGAAGCATTCTGTGAAACTTCTTTCTGTTCTTTGCATTCATCTAACAGAGTTGAACCTTACTTTCGATTGAGCACTTCTGAAACACCCTTTCTATAGAAAATGCAATTGGACATTCAGGGAGCTACGAGGCCTATAGTGGAAAAAGGAATATTTTCAAATAAAAACTGCACAGAAGAAAAAAGAGAAACTTCTTACTGTTCTGTGCATTCAACTAACATAGTTGAACGGTAGTTTTTATTGAGCAGTTCTGAAACACTCTTTTTGTAGAAAATGCAAGTGGACATTCTGGGCGCTGAGAGGCGTATAGTGGGAAAAGGAATATCTTCAAATAAAAACCACACTGAAGCAATCTGTGAAACTTCGTACTGTTCAGTGCATTCAACTTACAGAGTTGAACCTTAGTTATTATTGAGCAGTTCTGAAACACTCTTTCTGTAGAATATACAAGGGAACATTCAGGGCGCTAAGAGGCCTATAGCAGAAAAATTAATATGTTCAAATAAAAACTACACAGAAGCAATCTGTGAAACTACTTACTGTTCTGTGCATTCAACTAACAGAGTTGAACCTTAGTTATTATTGAGCCGTTATGAAACACTCTTTGTGCAGAAAATGCAAGTGAACATTCAGGGCGCTAAGAGGCCTATAGCGGAAAAATGAACATGTTCAAATAAAAACTACACAGAAGCAATCTGTGAAACTTCTTACTGTTCTGTGCATTCAACTAACAGAGTTTAACCTTAGTTTATATTGAGCAGTTATGAAACACTCTTTCTGTAGGAAATGCAATTGGACATTCGGGGCGATAAGAGGCCTATAGTGGAATAGGCATATTTTCAAATAAAAACTGCACAGAAGAAATCTGTGAAACTTCTTACTGTTCTGTGCATTCAACTAACAGAGTTGAACCTCAGTATTGATTGAGCAGTTGTGAAACACTCCTTCTGTAAAAAATACAAGTGGACATTCAGGGCGCTAAGAGGACTATAGTGGAAAAAGGAAAAGTTCACATAAAAACTACACAGAAGCTATCTGTGAAACTTCTCTCTGTTCTGTGCATTCAACTAACGGAGTTGAACCTTACTTTTGATTGAGAAGTTCTGAAACACTCTTTCTATAGAAAATGCAAGTGGACCTTCTGAGCGCTAAGAGGCCTATAGCGGAAAAAGTAATACCTTCAAATACAAACTACACAGAATATATCTGTGAAACATCTCTCTGTTCTGTGCATTCAACTAACACAGTTGAACCTTAGTTTTGATTGAGCAGTTCTGAAGCACTCCTTCTGTAGAAAATGCCAGTGGACATTCAGGGCGCTAAGAGGCCTATGGTGGAAAAAGTAATACCTTAAAATAAAAACCACACAGAAGCAATCTGTGAAACTTCTTACGGTTCTGTTCTTTAAACTAACACAGTTGAACCTTAATTTTGATTGAACAGTTCTGAAACACTCTTTCTGTAGAAAATGCAAGTGGACATTCATGGCGCTAAGAGGCCTATAGCGGAAAAGGTAATATCTTCAAACAAAAACTACAAAGAAGCAATCTGTGAAACTTCTTTCTGTTCTGTGCATTCAACTAACAGAGTTGAACCTTAGTTTTGATTGAGCAGTTCTGAAACACTCTTTCTGTAGAAAATACAAGGGGACATTCAGGGCGCTAGAGGCCTATGGTGGAAATAGGAATACCTTCAAATGAAAACTACACAGAAGCAATCTGTGAAACTTCTTACGGTTCTGTTCTTTAAACTAACACAGTTGAACCTTAATTTTGATTGAACAGTTCTGAAACACACTTTCTGTAGAAAATGCAAGTGGACATTCATGGCGCTAAGAGGCCTATAGTGGAAAAGGAAATATCTTCAAACAAAAACTACAAAGAAGCAATCTGTGAAACTTCTTTCTGTTCTGTGCATTCAACTAACAGTGTTGAACCTTACTTTTTATTCAGCAATTCTGAAACACTCTTTATGAAGAAAATACAAGTGGACCTTCGGAGCGCTAAGAGGCCTACAGTGGAAAAATTAATATCTTAAAATAAAAACTACACAGGAGCATTCTGTGAAACTTCTGTCTGTTCTGTGCATTCAACTAACAGAGTTTAACCTTACTTTTGATTGAGCAGTTCTGAAACACTCTTTCTGTAGAAAATGCAGTTGGACATTCGGGGCGCTAAGAGGCCTATAGTGGAAAAGGAATATTTTCAAGTAAAAACTGCACAGAAGAAATCTGTGAAACTTCTTACTGTTCTGTGCATTCAAATAACTTAGTTGAACCTCAGTTTTTATTGAGCAGTTCTGAAACACACTTTCTGTAGAAAATACAAGTGGACATTCAGGGCGCTAAGAGGACTATGGTGGAAAAACGAAAAAGTTCACATAAAAACTACACAGAAGCTATCTGTGAAACTTTTCTCTGTTCTGTGCATTCAACTAAGGGAGTTGAACCTTACTTTTGATTGAGAAGTTCTGAAACACTCTTTCTGTAGAAAATGCAAGTGGACCTTCGGAGCGCTAAGAGGCCTATAGCGGAAAAAGTAATACCTTCAAATACAAACTACACAGAAGCATTCTGTGAAACTTCTTTCTGTTCTTTGCATTATCTAACAGAGTTGAACCTTACTTTTGATTCAGCACTTCTGAAACACCCTTTCTATAGAAAATGCAATTGGACATTCAGGGAGCTAAGAGGCCTATAGGGGAAAAATGAATATTTTCAAATAAAAAGTGCACAGAAGCAATCCGCGAAACTTCTTACTGTTCTGTGCATTCAACTAACATAGTTGAACTGTAGTTTTTATTGAGCAGTTCTGAAACACTCTTTCTGTAGAAAATGTAAGTGGACATTCAGGGCGCTGACAGGCCTATAGTGGGAAAAGAAATATCTTCAAATAAAAACCACACAGAAGCAATCTGTGAAACTTCTTACTGTTCTGTGCATTCAACTAACAGAGTTGAACCTTAGTTATTATTGAGCAGTTCTGAAACACTCTTTCTGTAGAAAATGCAAGTGAACATTCAGGGCGCTAAGAGGCCTATAGCGGAAAAATGAATATATTCAAATAAAAACTACACAGAAGCAATCTGTGAAACTTCTTACTGTTCTCTGCATTCAACTAACAGAGTTAACCTTAGTTATTATTGAGCAGTTCTGAAACACTCTTTCTGTAGTAAATGCAAGTGAACATTCGGGCGCTAAGAGGCCTATAGCGGAAAAGTGAACATATTCAAATAAAGCTACACAGAAGCAATCTGTGAAACTTCTTACTGTTCTGTGCATTCACTAACAGAGTTGAACCTTAGTTTATATTGAGCAGTTATGAAACACTCTTTCTGCAGAAAATGCAAGTGAACATTCAGGGCGCTAAGAGGCCTATAGTTGAAAAAGATATATGGTAAAATAAAAACTACAAAGAAGCTATCTGGGAAACTTCTTACATTTCTGTGCATTCAACTAACACAGTTAAACCTTACTTTTGATTGAGCAGTTCTGAAACACCCTTTCTGTAGAAAATGCAAGTTGACATTCATGGCGCTAAGAGACGTACAGTGGAAAATGGAATATCTTCAAACAAAAACTACAAAGAAGCAATCTGTGAAACTTCTTTCTCTTCTGTGCATTCAACTAACAGTGTTGAACCTTAGTTTTGATTGAGCCGTTCTGAAACCCTCTTTCTGTAGGAAATACAAGTGGACATTCAGGGCGCTAAGAGGCCTATAGTGGAAAAAGGAATAAGTTCAAATAAAAACTACACCGAAGATATCTGTGAAACTTCTCTCTGTTCTTTGAATTCAACTAACAGAGTTGAACCTTAGTTTTGATTGAGCAGTTCCGAAACACCCTTTCTGTAGAAAATGCAAGTGGACATTCCTGGCGCTAAGAGGCCCATAGTAGAAAAAGGAATATCTTAAAAAAAAAACTACACAGAAGCAATCTGTGAAACTTCATTCTGTTCTGAGCATTCAACTAACAGAGTGGTAGCTTACTTTTGATTGAGCAGTTCTGAAACACTCTTTCTGTAGAAAATGCAAGTGGACTTTCGGAGTGCTAAGGGGCCTACAGCGGAAAAAGTAATATCTTCAAATAAAAACTACACAGAAGCATTCGGTGAAACTTCTTTCTGTTCTGTGCATTCAACTAACAGAGTTTAACCTTATTTTTGATTGAGCAGTTCTGAAACACTCTTTCTGTAGGGAATGCAATTGGACATTCAGGGCGCTAAGAGGCCTATAGTGGAAAAGTTATATTTTCAAATAAAATCTGCAGAGAAGAAATCTGTGAAACTTCTTACTATTCTGTGCATTCAACTAACAGAGTTGAACCTCAGTTTTGATTGAGCAGTTCTGAAACACTCTTTCTGTAGAAAATACAAGTGGACATTCAGGGCGCTAGAGGCCTATGGTGGAAAAAGGAATACCTTCAAATGAAAACTACACAGAAGCAATCTGTGAAACTTCTTTCTGTTCTGTGCATTCAACTAACAGAGTTGAACCTTAGTTTTGATTGAGCAGTTCTGAAACACTCTTTCTGTAGAAAATACAAGTGGACCTTCGGAGCGCTAAGAGGCCTATAGTGGAAAAATAAAAATCTTAAAATAAAAACTACACAGGAGCATTCTGTGAAACTTCTTTCTGTTCTGTGCATTTAACTAACAGAGTTTAACCTTACTATTGATTGAGCAGTTCTGAAACACTCTTTCTGTAGAAAATGCAGTTGGACATTCAGGGCGCTAAGACGCCTATAGTGGAAAAGGAATATTTTCAAATAAAAACTGCACAGAAGAAATCTGTGAAACTTCTTACTGTTCTGTGCATTCAACTAACAGAGTTGAACTTAGTTTATATTGAGCAGTTATGAAAATACTTTCTTCAGAAAATGCAAGTGAACATTCAGGGCGCTAAGAGGCCTATAGTTGAAAAAGATATATGTTCAAATAAAAACTACAAAGAAGCTACTGTGAAACTTCTTACAGTTCTGTGCATTCAACTAACAGAGTTCAACCTTACTTTTCATTGAGCAGTTCTGAAACACCATTTCTGTAGAAAATGCAAGTGGACATTCAGGGCGCTAGGAGGCCTATAGTGGAAAAACGAATACCTTCAAATAAGAACTACACAGAAGCAATCTGTGAAAATTCTACGGTTCTGTTCTTTAAACTAACACAGTTGAACCTTAATTTTGATTGAACAGTTCTGAAACACTCTTTCTGTAGAAAATGCAGTGGACATTCATGGCGCTAAGAGGCCTATAGTGGAAAAGGCAATATCTTCAAACAAAAACTACAAGAAGCAATCTGTGAAACTTCTTTCTGTTCTCTGCATTCAACTAACACAGTTGAATCTTAGTTTTGATTGAGCAGTTCTGAAACCCTCTTTCTGTATAAAATACAAGTGGAAATTCAGGGAGCTAAGAGGCCTATAGTGGAAAAAGGAATAAGTTCAAATAAAACACACAGAAGATATCTGTGAAACTTCTCTCTGTTCTGTGCATTCAACTAACAGAATTGAACCTTAGCTTTGATTGAGCAGTTCTGAAACACTCTTTCTGTAGAAAATGCAAGTGGACATTCATGGCGCTAAGAGGCCCATAGTAGAAAAAGGAATATCTTCAAACAAAACTACACAGAAGCAATCTGTGAAACTTCTTTCTGTTCTTTGCATTCAACTAACAGAGTTGAACCGTACTTTTGATAGAGCAGTTCTGAAACACTCTTTCTGTAGAAAATGCAAGTGGACCTTCGCAGCGCTGAGAGGCCTACAGCGAAAAAGTAATATCTTCAAATAACAACTACACAGAAGCATTCTGTGAAACTTCTTTCTGTTTGTGCATTCAACTAAGAGAGTTGAACTTTATTTTGATTGAGCAGTTCTGAAAAACCTCTTTCTGTAGAAAATGCAAGTGGACTTTCGGAGCGCAAAGAGGCCTATAGCGGAAAAAGAAATATTTCAAATAAAAATTACACAGAAGCATTCTGGGAAACTTCTTTCTGTTCTGTGCATTCAACTAACAGAGTTTAACCTTACTTTTGATTGAGCAGTTCTGAATACTCTTTCTGTAGATAATGCAATTGGACATTCAGGGCGCTAAGAGGCCTATCAGGTAAAGGATTATTTTCAAATAAAAACTGCACAGAAAAATCTGTGAAACTTCTTACTGTTCTGTGCATTCAACTAACAGAGTTGAACCTCAGTTTTGATTGAGCAGTTCTGAAACACTCTTTCTGTAGAAAATACACGTGGACATTCAGGGCGCTAAGAGGACTATAGTGGAAAAAGTAAAAAGTTCACATAAAAACTACACAGAAGCTATCTGTGAATCTTCTCTATGTTCTGTGCATTCACTAACGGAGTTGAACCTTACTTTTGATTGAGAAGTTCTGAAACCTCTTTCTGTAGAAAATGCAAGGGACTTCGGAGCGCTAAGAGCCTATAGCGGAAAAAGTAATACCTTCAAATACAACTACACAGAAGAATTCTGTGAAACTTCTTTCTGTTCTTTGCATTCATCTAAAGAGTTGAACCTTACTTTTGATTGAGCACCTCTGAAACACCCTTTCTATAGAAAATGCAATTGGACATTCAGGGAGATAAGAGGCCTATAGTGGAAAAAGGAATATTTTCAAATAAAAACTGCACAGAAGCAATCTGCGAAACTTCTTACTGTTCTGTGCATTCAACTAACATAGTTGAACGGGAGTTTTATTGAGCAGCTCTGAAACACTCTTTCTGTAGAAAATGCAAGTGGACATTCAGGGCGCTGAGAGGCCTATAGTGGGAAAAGGAATATTTTCAAATAAAAACCACACAGAAGCAATCTGTGAAATTTCTTACTGTTCTGTGCATTCAACTAACATAGTTGAACCTTAGTTATTATTGAGCAGTTCTGAAACACTCTTTCCGTAGATATGCAAGTGAACATTCAGGGTGATAAGAGGCCTTAGCGGAAAAATGAATATGTTAAATAAAAACTACACAGAAGCAATTCTGTGAAACTTCTTACTGTTCTGTGCATTCAACTAACAGAGTTTAACCTTGCTTTTGATTGAGCATTCTGAAACACTCTTTCTGTAGAAATGCAATTGAACATTCAGGGCGCTAAGAGGCCTATAGTGGAAAAGGAATATTTTCAAATGAAAACTGCACAGAAGAAATCTGTGAAACTTCTTACTGTTCTGTGCATTCAACTAACAGATTTAAACGTTAGTTTTGATTGAGCAGTTCTGAAACACTCTTTCTGTAGAAAATACAAGTGGACATTCAGAGTGCTAAGAGGACTATAGCGGAAAAATGAATATGTTCAAATAAAAACTACACAGAAGCAATCTGTGAAACTTCTTACTGTTCTGTGCTTTAAACTAACAGTGTTGAACTTTAGTTTATATTGAGCAGTTATGAAACACTCTTTCTGCAGAAATGCAAGTGAACATTCAGGCGCTAAGAGGCCTATAGTTGAAAAAGTTATGTTCAAATAAAAACTACATAGAAGCTATCTGTGAAACTTCATACAGTTCTGTGCATTCAACTAACAGAGTTCAACCTTACTTTTGATTGAGCAGTTCTGAAACACCCTTTCTGTAGAAAATTCAAGAGGACCACTCAGGGCGCTAATGGGCCTATGGTGGAAAAAGGAATACTTCAAATAAACTACACAGAAGCAATCAGTGAAACTTCTTACGGTTCTGTCTTAAACTAACACAGTTGAACCTTAATTTTGATGAACAGTTCTGAAACACTCTTTCTGTAGAAAATGCAAGTGGACCTTCGGAGCGCTAAGAGGCCTATAGCGGAAAAAGTAATACTTCAAATAAAAACTACACAGAAGCAATCAGTGAAACTTCTTACGGTTCTGTTCTTTAACTAACACTTGAACCTTAATTTGATTGAAGAGTTCTGAACACTCCTTCTGTAGAAAATACAAGTGGACATTCAGGCGCTAAGAGGCCTATTGTGGAAAAGGGAATATCTTCAAACAAAAACTACAAGAAGCAATCTGTGAAACTTCTTCCTGTTCTATGCATTCAACTAACGAGTTGAACCTTAGTTTTGATTGAGCAGTTCTGAAACACTCTTTCTGAGAAAACACAAGTGGACATTCAGGGTGCTAAGAGGCCTATAGTGGAAAAAGGAATAAGTTCAAATAAAAACTACACAGAAAATATCTGTGAAACTTTCTCTGTTCTGTGCATTCAACTAACCAAGATGAACCTTAGTTTTGATTGAGAGTTCTGAAACACTCTTTCTGTAGGAAATACAAGTGGACATTCATGGCGCTAAGAGGCCCATGTAGAAAAAGGAATATTTCAAACAAAAACTACATAGAAGCAATCTGTGAAACTTCTTTCTGTTCTGTGCATTCAGCTAACAGGGTTGAGCCTTACTTTTGATTGAGCAGTTCTGAAACACTCTTTCTGTGGAAAATGCAAGTGGACCATCGGATCGCTAAGAGGCCTATAGCGGAAAAAGTAATACCTTCAAATAAAAACTACACAGAAGCATTCTGTGAAACTTCTATCTGTTCTGTGCATTCAACTAACAGATTTGAACCTTACTTTTTATTGAGCAGTTCTGAAATACTCTTTCTGTAGAAAATGCAATTGGACATTCAGGGCGCTAAGAGGCCTATAGTGGAAAGGAATATTTTCAAATAAAAACTGCACAGAAGAAATCTGTGAAACTTCTTACTGTTCTGTGCATTCAACTAACAGATTTGAACTTCAGTTTTGATTGAGCAGTTCTGAACACTCTTTCAGTAGAAAATACAAGTGGACATTCAGGGTGCTAAGAGGACTATAGTGGAAAAAGGAAAAATTTCAAATAAAAACTACACAGAAGCAATCTGTGAAACTTCTCTCTGTTCTGTGCATTCAACTAACGGAGTTGAACCTTACTTTTGATTGAGAAGCTCTGAAACACTCTTTCTGTAGAAAATGCAAGTGGACCTTCGAAGCGCTAAGAGGCCTATAGCGGAAAAAAGTAATACCTTCAAATACAAACTACACAGAAGCATTCTGGTGAAAATTCTTTCTGTTCTTTGAATTCATCTAACAGAGTTGAACCTTAGTTTTGATTGAGCACTTCTGAAACACCCTTTCTAATAAAACATGCAATTGGATATTCAGGGAGCTAAGAGGCCTAATAGTGAAAAAGGAATATTTTCAAATAAAAATTGCACAGAAGCAATCTGCGAAACTTCTTACTGTTCTGTGCATTCAACTAACATAGTTGAACGGTAGTTTATATTGGAGCAGTTCTGAAACACTCTTTCTGTAGAAATGCAAGTGGACATTCAGGGCACTGAGAGGCCTATATTGGGAAAAGGAATATCTTCACATACAAACCACACAGAAGCAATCTGTGAAACTACTTACTGTTCTGTGCATTCACTAACAGATTTGAACCGTAGTTATTACATTGAGCAGTTCTGAAACACTCTTTCTGTAGAAAATGCAAGTGAACATTCAGGGCGCTAAGAAGCCTATTGCGGAAAAATGAATATGTTCATAAAAAAAACTACACAGAAGCAATCTGTGAAACTTCTTACTGTTCTGTGCATTCAACTAACAGAGTTGAACCTTAGTTTATATTGAGCAGTTATGAAACTCTCATTCTGCAGAAAATGCAAGTGAACATTCAGGGCGTAAGAGGCCTATAGTTGAAAAAGGTATATGTTGAAATAAAACTACAAAGAAGCTGTCTGTGAAACTTCTTACAGTTTGTGGCATTCAACTAACAGAGTTCAACCTTACTTTTGATTGAGCAGTTCTGAAACACCCCTTCTGTAGAAAATGCAGGTGGACATTCAGGGCGCTAGAGGCCTATGGTGGAAAAGGATACTTCAAATAAAAACTACACAGAGCAATCTGTGAAACTTCTTACGGTTCTGTTCTTTAAACTAACACTGTTGAACCTTAATTTTTGAATTGAAACTTTCTGAAACACTCTTTCTGTAAAAATGCAGTGGACATTCATGGCGCTAAGGGCCTATAGTGGAAAACGGAATATCTTCAAACAAAAACTACAAAGAAGCAATCTGTGAAACTTCTTTCTGTTCTGTGCATTCAACTAACAGAGTTGAACCTTAGTTTGATTGAGCAGTTCTGAAACCTCTTTCTGTGGAAAATGCAAGTGGACATCGGAGCGCTAAGAGGCCTATAGGGAAAAAGTACATCTTCAAATAAAAACTACACACAGAAAGCATTCTGTGAAACTTCTTTCTGTTCTGTGCATTCAACTAACAGAGTTTAACCTTACTTTTGGTTGAGCACTTCTGAAAACCCTTTCTATAGAAAAATGCAATTGGACATTCGGGAGCTAAGAGGCCTATAGTGGAAAAAGGAATATTTTCAAATAAAAACTGCACAGAAGCAATCTGGAAAACTTCTTACTGTTCTGTGCATTCAACTAACAATTAACGGTAGTTTTTATTGAGCCGTTCTGAAACACTCTTTCTGTGAAAATGCAAGTGGACATTCAGGGCGGGGAACAGTGGGAAAAGGATATCTTCAATAAAAACAGACAGAAGCAATCTGTGAACTCTATGTTCTGTGCATTCACTAACAGAGTTGAACCTTAGTTATTATTGAGCAGTTCTGAAACACTCTTTCTGTAGAAATGCAAGTGACATTCAGGGCGCAAGAGGCCTATTGCGGAAAAATGAATATGTTCAATAAAAAACTACACAGAAGCAATCTGTGAAACTTCTACTGTTCTGTGCATTCAAACTAACAGAGTTGAACCTTAGTTTTATTGAGCAGTTAGAAACTCTTTCTGCAGAAAATGCAAGTGACATTCAGGGCGCTAAAGCCTATAGTGAAAAAATTATGTTCAAATAAAAACTACAAAAGCACTGTGAACTTTCATACTTCTGTGCATTAACTAAAATTTAACCTATTTTGATTGAGCGTTCTGAAACACCCTTTTGTAGAAAATGCAAGTGACATTCAGGGCGCTAAGAGGCCTATAGTGGAAAAAGGAATATTTCAAATAAAAACTACACAGAAGCAATCTGTGAAACTTCTTACTGTTCTGTGCTTTAACTAACAGAGTTGAACCTTAATTTTGATTGAGCAGTTCTGAAACACTCTTTCTGTAGAAAATGCAAGTGGACATTCAGGCGCTAAGAGGCCTATAGTGGAAAAGGAATATTTCAAAAAAAACTACACAAAGACAATCTCTGAAACTTCTTTCTGTTCTGTGCATTCAACTAACAGAGTTGAACCTTAGTTTTGATTGAGCAGTTCTGAAACACTCTTTCTGTAGAAAATGCAAGTGGACATTCAGGGCTAAGAGGCCTATAGGGAAAAAGGAATATTCAAAAAAAACTACACAGAAGATCTGTGAAACTTCTTCTGTTCTGTGCATTCAACTAACAGAGTTGAACCTTACTTTTGATTGAGCAGTTCTGAAACACTCTTTCTGTAGAAAATGCAAGTGGACATTCAGGCGCTAAGATCCCTATAGTGAGAAAGGAATATCTTTCAAACAAAACTACACAGAAGCAATCTGTGAAAATTCTTTCTGTTCTGTGCATTCAACTAACAGAGTTGAACTTACTTTTGATTGAGCAGTTCTGAAACACTCTTTCTGTAGAAAATGCAAGTGGGACAAACAGGGCGCTAAGAGGCCTATAGTGGGAAAGGAATACTCTTTCAAATAAAACCACACAGAAGCAATCTGTGAAACTTCTTACTGTTCTGTGCATTCAACTAACGGAGTTGAACCTTAGTTATTATTGAGCAGTTCTGAACACTCTTTCTGTAGAAAATGCAAGTGAACATTCAGGGCGCTAAGAGGCCTATAGCGGAAAAATGATATGTTCAAATAAAAACTACACAGAAGCAATCTGTGAAACTTCTTACTGTTCTGTGCTTCAACTAACAGAGTTCAACCTTAGTTTATATGACAGTTATGAAATACTCTTTCTGCAGAAAATGCAAGTGAACATTCAGCGCGCAAGTGGCCTATAGTTAAAAAGGTATATGTTCAAATAAAAACTACAAAAAGCTATCTGTGAAACTCTTACAGTTCTGTGCATTCAACTAACAGGGTTCAACCTTACTTTTGATTGAGGCAGTTCTGAACCCCCTTTCTGGTAGAAAATGCAAGTGGAACATTAGGGCGCTAAGAGGCCTATGGTGGAAAAAAGGATACCTTTCAAATAAAACTCACAGAAGCAATCTGTGAAACTTCTTACGGTCTTTAATTTAAACTAACACAGTTGAAACTTAATTTTGATGAACAGTTCTGAAACACTTCTTTCTGAAGAAAATCATGTGGAATTCATGGCCGCTAAGAGGCCTATAGTGGATAAAGGAATATCTTCAAACAAAAACTAAAAGAAGCAATTGTGAAACTTCTTTCTGTTCTGTCATTCCAACTAACAGTGTTGGAACCCCTTAGTTTGATTGAGTAGTTTCTGAAACACTCTTTCTGTAGAAAATAAAAGTGGAATTCGCCGGGCGCTCGAGGCTATAGTGGAAAAAGGAATAAGTTCAAATAAAAACTACACAGAAGATACTCTTAAACTTCTCTCTGTTCTCTGCATTCAACTAACAGAGTTGTAACTTAGTTTGATTGAGCTTCTGAAACACCTTTCTGTAGGAAAATGCAAGTGACATTCAGGCGCTAAGAGCCCATAGTAGAAAAAGGATATCAAAAAAAACAAAGAAGCAATCAGTAAACTTCTTACGGTCTGTTCTTTTAACCTAACCAGATGTTGCACCTTAGATTTTACGGATTGGAGAGTTCTGAAACCGACAATCCTTTCTGCTAGAAACTACAAGTGGGACATTCTAGTGGCGCTAAGAGGCCTATATGGAAAAAGGAATAAGTTCTAATAAAAACTACACAGAAATATCTGTGAAACTTCTCTCTGTTCTGTGCATTCAACTAACCGAGCTGAACCTTAGTTTTGATTGAGTAGTTTCTGAAACACTCTTCTGTAGAAAATGCAATGGCATTCATGCGCTAAGTGGCCCATAGTAGAAAAGGGAATATCTTCAAAAAAGAACTAATAGAAGCAATCTGTGAAAACTTCTTTCTGTTCTCTGCATTCAACTAACAGAGTTGAACCTTACTTTTGATTGAGCATTTGAACACTCTTTCTGTAGAAAATGCAAGTGTACATTCGGGGCGCTAAGAGGCCTAAGCGGAAAAAGTAATATCTTCAATAAAAACTACACAGAAGCATTCTGTGAAACTTCTTTCTGTTCTGTGCTTCAACTAACAGAGTTTAACCTTACTTTTGATTGAGCAGTTCTGAAACCTCTTTCTGTAGAAAATGCAATTGGACATTCAGGGCGCTAAGAGCCTATAGTGGAAAAGGAATATTTTCAAATAAAAACTGCACAGAAGAAATCTGTGAAACTTCTTACTGTTCTGTGCATTCACCTAACAGAGTTGAACCTCAGTTTTGATTGAGCAGTTCTGAAACCCTCTTTCTGTAGAAAATACAAGTGGACATTCAGGGCGCTAAGAGTACTATAGTGGAAAAAGGAAAAAGTTCACATAAAAATACACAGAAGCTATCTGTGAAACTTCTCTCTGTTCTGTGCATTCAACTAACGGATTGAACTTACTTTTGATTGAGAAGTTCTGAACACTCTTTCTGTAGAAAATGCAAGTGGACCTTCGGAGCGCTAAGAGGCCTACAGCGGAAAAAGTAATACCTTCAAATAAAACTTCACAGAAGCATTCTGTGAAATTTCTTTCTGTTCTTTGCATTCATCTAACAGAGTTGAACCTTACTTTTGATTGAGCACTTCTGAAACACCCTTTCTATAGAAAATGCAATGGACATTCAGGGAGCTAAGAGGCCTATAGTGGAAAAAGGAATATTTTCAAATAAAAACTGCACAGAAGCAATCTGCGAAACTTCTTACTGTTCTGTTCATTCAACTAACATAGTTGAACGGTAGTTTTTATTGAGCAGTTCTGAAACACTCTTTCTGTAGAAAATGCAAGTGGACATTCAGGGCGCTGAGAGGCCTATAGTGGGAAAAGGAATATCTTCAAATAAAAACCACACAGAAGCAATCTGTGAAACTTCTTACTGTTCTGTGCATTCAACTAACGAGTTGAACCTTAGTTATTATTGAGCAGTTCTGAAACACTCTTTCTGTAGAAAATGCAAGTGAACATTCAGGGCGCTAAGAGTCCTATAGCGGAAAAATGAATATGTTCAAATAAAAACTACACAGAAGCAATCTGTGAAACTTCTTACTGTTCTGTGCATTCAACTAACAGAGTTGAACCTTAGTTTATATTGAGCAGTTATGAAACACTCTTTCTGCAGAAAATGCAAGTGAACATTCAGGGCGCTAAGAGGCCTATAGTTGAAAAAGGTATATGTTCAAATAAAAACTACAAAGAAGCTATCTGTGAAACTTCTTACAGTTCTGTGCATTCAACTAACAGAGTTCAACCTTACTTTTGATTGAGCAGTTCTGAAACACCCTTTCTGTAGAAAATGCAAGTGGACATTCAGGGCGCTAAGAGGCCTATGGTGGAAAAAGGAATACCTTCAAATAAAAACTACACAGAAGCAATCTGTGAAACTTCTTACGGTTCTGTTCTTTAACTAACAAGTTGAACCTTAATTTTGATTGAACAGTTCTGAAACACTCTTTCTGTAGAAATGCAAGTGGACATTCAGGGCTAAGAGGCCTATAGTGGAAAAGGAATATTCAAAAAAAACTACAAGAAGCAATCTGTGAAACTTCTTTCTGTTCTGTGCATTCAATACAGAGTTGAACTTAGTTTTGATTGAGCAGTTCTGAAACTTTTCTGAGAAAACAAGTGGATTCAGGCGCTAAGAGGCCTATAGTGGAAAAAGGAATAATTCAAATAAAAACTACACAGAAGAATCTTTGAAACTTCTTCTGTTCTGTGCATTCAAGTAACAGAGTTGAACCTTATTTTGATTGAGTAGTTCTGAAACACTCTTTCTGTAGAAAATGCATTGGACATTCAGGGCGCTAAGAGGCCTATAGTGGGAAAAGAATATTTTCAAATGAAAACTGCACAGAAGAAATCTGTGAAACTTCTTACTGTTCTGTGCATTCAACTAACAGAGTTGAACCTCAGTTTTGATTGAGCAGTTCTGAAACACTCTTTCTGTAGAAAATACAAGTGGACATTCAGGGCGCTAAGAGGCTATAGTGGAAAAAGGAAAAAGTTCACATAAAAACTACACAGAAGCTATCTGTGAAACTTCTCTCTGTTCTGTGCATTCAACTAACGGATTTGAACCTTACTTTTGATTGAGAAGTTCTGAAACACTCTTTCTGAAGAAAATGCAAGTGAACATTCGGAGCGCTAAGAGGCCTATAGCGGAAAAAGTAATACTTCAAATACAAACTACACAGAAGCATTCTGTGAAACTTCTTTCTGTTCTTTGCATTCATCTAACAGAGTTGAACCTTACTTTTGATTGAGCACTTCTGAAACACCCTTTCTATAGAAAATGCAATTGGACATTCAGGGAGCTAAGAGGCCTATAGTGGAAAAAGGAATATTTTCAAATAAAAACTGCACAGAAGCAATCTGCGAAACTTCTTACTGTTCTGTGCATTCAACTAACAGAGTTGAACCTTAGTTTTATTGAGCAGTTCTGAAACACTCTTTCTGTAGAAAATGCAAGTGAACATTCAGGGCGCTAAGAGGCCTATAGCGGAAAAATGAATATTTTCAAATAAAAACTACACAGAAGCAATCTGTGAAACTTCTTACTGTTCTGTGCATTCAACTAACAGAGTTGAACCTTAGTTATTATTGAGCAGTTATGAAACACTCTTTCTGCAGAAAATGCAAGTGAACATTCAGGGCGCTAAGAGGCCTATAGTTGAAAAAGGTATATGTTCAAATAAAAACTACAAAGAAGCTATCTGTGAAACTTCTTACAGTTCTGTGCATTCAACTAACAGAGTTCAACCTTACTTTTGATTGAGCAGTTCTGAAACACCCTTTCTGTAGAAAATGCAAGTGGACATTCAGGGCGCTAAGAGGCCTATGGTGGAAAAAGGAATACCTTCAAATAAAAACTACACAGAAGCAATCTGTGAAACTTCTTACTGTTCTGTTCTTTAAACTAACACAGTTGAACCTTAATTTTGATTGAACAGTTCTGAAACACTCTTTCTGTAGAAAATGCAAGTGGACATTCATGGCGCTAAGAGGCCTATAGTGGAAAAAGGAATATCTTCAAATAAAAACTACACAGAAGCAATCTGTGAAACTTCTTTCTGTTCTGTGCATTCAACTAACAGAGTTGAACCTCAGTTTTGATTGAGCAGTTCTGAAACACTCTTTCTGTAGAAAATACAAGTGGACATTCAGGGCGCTAAGAGGACTATAGTGGAAAAAGGAAAAAGTTCACATAAAAACTACACAGAAGCTATCTGTGAAACTTCTCTCTGTTCTGTGCATTCAACTAACGGATTTGAACCTTACTTTTGATTGAGAAGTTCTGAAACACTCTTTCTGTAGAAAATGCAAGTGGACCTTCGGAGCGCTAAGAGGCCTAAAGCGGAAAAAGTAATACCTTCAAATACAAACTTCACAGAAGCATTCTGTGAAACTTCTTTCTGTTCTTTGCATTCATCTAACAGAGTTGAACCTTACTTTTGATTGAGCACTTCTGAAACACCCTTTCTATAGAAAATGCAATTGGACATTCAGGGAGCTAAGAGGCCTATAGTGGAAAAAGGAATATTTTCAAATAAAAACTGCACAGAAGCAATCTGCGAAACTTCTTACTGTTCTGTTCATTCAACTAACATAGTTGAACGGTAGTTTTTATTGAGCAGTTCTGAAACACTCTTTCTGTAGAAAATGCAAGTGGACATTCAGGGCGCTGAGAGGCCTATAGTGGGAAAAGGAATATCTTCAAATAAAAACCACACAGAAGCAATCTGTGAAACTTCTTACTGTTCTGTGCATTCAACTAACAGAGTTGAACCTTAGTTATTATTGAGCAGTTCTGAAACACTCTTTCTGTAGAAAATGCAAGTGAACATTCAGGGCGCTAAGAGTCCTATAGCGGAAAAATGAATATGTTCAAATAAAAACTACACAGAAGCAATCTGTGAAACTTCTTACTGTTCTGTGCATTCAACTAACAGAGTTGAACCTTAGTTTATATTGAGCAGTTATGAAACACTCTTTCTGCAGAAAATGCAAGTGAACATTCAGGGCGCTAAGAGGCCTATAGTTGAAAAAGGTATATGTTCAAATAAAAACTACAAAGAAGCTATCTGTGAAACTTCTTACAGTTCTGTGCATTCAACTAACAGAGTTCAACCTTACTTTTGATTGAGCAGTTCTGAAACACCCTTCTGTAGAAAATGCAAGTGGACATTCAGGGCGCTAAGAGGCCTATGGTGGAAAAAGGAATACCTTCAAATAAAAACTACACAGAAGCAATCTGTGAAACTTCTTACGGTTCTGTTCTTTAAACTAACACAGTTGAACCTTAATTTTGATTGAACAGTTCTGAAACACTCTTTCTGTAGAAAATGCAAGTGGACATTCATGGCGCTAAGAGGCCTATAGTGGAAAAGGGAATATCTTCAAACAAAAACTACAAAGAAGCAATCTGTGAAACTTCTTTCTGTTCTGTGCATTCAACTAACAGAGTTGAACCTTAGTTTTGATTGAGCAGTTCTGAAACACTCTTTCTGTAGAAAATACAAGTGGACATTCAGGGCGCTAAGAGGCCTATAGGGAAAAAGGAATAAGTTCAAAAAAAACTACACAGAAGATATCTGTGAAACTTCTCTCTGTTCTGTGCATTCAACTAACAGAGTTGAACCTTAGTTTTGATTGAGCAGTTCTGAAACACTTTTCTGTAGAAAATGCAAGTGGACATTCATGGCGCTAAGAGGCCCATAGTAGAAAAGAATATCTTCAAACAAAAACTACACAGAAGCAATCTGTGAAAATCTTTCTGTTCTGTGCATTCAACTAACAGAGTTGAA
Source organism: Nomascus leucogenys (assembly GCF_006542625.1). Lineage (NCBI taxonomy): Eukaryota > Metazoa > Chordata > Mammalia > Primates > Hylobatidae > Nomascus > Nomascus leucogenys. Next base: position 72,721 of record NW_022097871.1, read on the forward strand.
CCTTACTTTTGATTGAGCAGTTCTGAAACACTCTTTCTTTAGAAAATGCAAGTGGACAATCAGGGCGCTGAGAGGCCTATAGTGGGAAAAGGAATATCTTCAAATAAAAACCACACAGAAGCAATCTGTGAAACTTCTTACTGTTCTGTGCATTCAACTAACGAGTTGAACCTAGTTTTATTGAGCAGTTTGAAACACTCTTTCTGTAGAAAATGCAAGTGAACATTCAGGGCGCTAAGAGGCCTATAGTGGAAAAAGGAATATGTTCAAATAAAAACTACACAGAAGATATCTGTGAAACTTCTCTCTGTTCTGTGCATTCAACTAACAGAGTTGAACCTTAGTTTTGATTGAGCAGTTCTGAAACACTTTTCTGTAGGAAATGCAAGTGGACATTCATGGCGCTAAGAGGCCCATAGTAGAAAAAGGAATACCTTCAAACAAAAACTACACAGAAGCAATCTGTGAAACTTCTTTCTGTTCTGTGCATTCAGCTAACATGGTTGAACCTTACTTTTGATTGAGCAGTTCTGAAACACTCTTTCTGTGGAAAATGCAAGTGGACCATCGGAGCGCTAAGAGGCCTATAGCGGAAAAAGTAATATCTTCAAATAAAAACTACACAGAAGCATTCTGTGAAACTTCTTTCTGTTATTTGCATTCATTTAACAGAGTTGAACCTTACTTTTGATTGAGCACTTCTGAAACACCCTTTCTATAGAAAATGCAATTGGACATTCAGGGAGCTAAGAGGCCTATAGTGGAAAAAGGAATATTTTCAAATAAAAACTACAAAGAAGCAATCTGAGAAACTTCTTACTGTTCTGTGCATTCAACTAACATATTGAACGGTAGTTTTTATTGAGCGTTCTGAAACACCTTTCTGTTGAAAATGCAAGTGGACATTCAGGGCGCTGAGAGGCCTATAGTGGGAAAAGGAATATCTTCAAATAAAAACCACACAGAAGCAATCTGTGAAACTCTACTGTTCTGTGCATTCAACTAACAGAGTTGAACCTTAGTTATTATTGAGCAGTTCTGAAACACTCTTTCTGTAGAAAATGCAAGTGAACATTCAGGGCGCTAAGAGGCCTATAGCGGAAAAATGAATATGTTCAAATAAAAACTACACAGAAGCAATCTGTGAAACTTCTTACTGTTCTGTGCATTAACTAACAGGTTGAACCTTAGTTTATATTGAGCAGTTATGAAACACTCTTTCTTTAGAAAATGCAAGTGAACATTCAGGGCGCTAAGAGGCCTATAGTTGAAAAAGTATATGTTCAAATAAAAACTACAAAGAAGCTATCTGTGAAACTTCTTACAGTTCTGTGCATTCAACTAACAGAGTTCAACCTTACTTTTGATTGAGCAGTTCTGAAACACCCTTTCTGTAGAAAATGCAAGTGGACATTCAGGGCGCTAAGAGGCCTATGGTGGAAAAAGGAATACCTTCAAATAAAAACTACACAGAAGCAATCTGTGAAACTTCTTACGGTTCTGTTCTTTAAACTAACACAGTTGAACCTTAATTTTGATTGAACAGTTTGAAACACTCTTTCTGTAGAAATGCAAGTGGACATTCATGCGCTAAGAGGCTATAGTGGAAAAGGGAAATCTTCAAAAAAAACTACAAAGAAGCAATCTGTGAAACTTCTTTCTGTTCTGTGCATTCAACTAACAGAGTTGACCTTAGTTTGATTGAGCAGTTCTGAAACACTCTTTCTGAGAAAACAAGTGGACATTCAGGGCGCTAAGAGGCCTATAGTGGAAAAAGGAATAGTTCAAATAAAAACTACACAGAAATATCTGTGAAACTTCTCTCTGTTCTGTGCATTCAACTAACCGAGCTGAACCTTAGTTTTGATTGAGTAGTTCTGAAACACTCTTCTGTAGAAATGCAAGTGGACATTTCATGGGCTAAGTGGCCCATAGTAGAAAAGGAATATTCAAAAAAAAACTAACAGAAGCAATCTGTGAACTTCTTTCTGTTCTTGCATTCAACTAACAGAGTTGAACCTTACTTTTGATTGAGCAGTTCTGAAACACTCTTTCTGTAGAAAGCAAGTGACTTCGGGCGCTAAGAGGCCTATAGGGAAAAGAATATTAAAAAAAACTACACAGAGATCTGGAAACTTCTTCTGTTCTGTGCATTCAATAAAGATTTAACCTTACTTTGTTGAGCATTCGAACACTCTTTCTGTGAAAATGCAATTGGACATTCAGGCCTAAGGGCTATGTGGAAAGATATTTCAATAAACTGACAGAAGAATTGTGAAACTTCTTACTGTTCTGCATTCACTCAGAGTTGACCTCAGTTTTGATTGAGCAGTTCTGAAACACTCTTTCTGTAGAAATACAAGTGGACATTCAGGGCGCTAAGAGGACTATAGTGGAAAAAGAAAAAAGTTCACATAAAAACTACACAGAAGCTATCTGTGAAATTCTCTCTGTTCTGTGCATTCAACTAACGGAGTTGAAACTTACTTTTGATTGAGAAGTTCTGAAACACTCTTTCTGTAGAAAATGCAAGTGGACCTTCAGAGCGCTAAGAGGCCTATAGCGGAAAAAGTAATACCTTCAAATAAAACTACACAGAAGCATTCTGTGAACTTTTTCTGTCCTTGCATTCACAACAGAGTTAACCTTATTTATTGAGCAGTTCTGAACACCCTTTCTGAGAAAAGCAAGTGGACATTCAGGGCGCTAAGAGGCCTATAGTGGAAAAAGGAATATTTCAAATAAAAACTACACAGAAGATATCTGTGAAACTTCTCTGTTCTGTGCATTCAACTACAGAGTTGAACCTTAGTTTTGATTGAGAGTCTGAAACACTCTTTCTGTAGAAATGCAAGTGGACATTCATGGCGCTAAGAGGCCATAGTAGAAAAAGGAATACTTCAAACAAAAACTACACAGAAGCAATCTGTGAAACTTCTTTCTGTTCTGTGCATTCAACTAACAGAGTTGAACCTTACTTTTGATTGAGCAGTTCTGAAACACTCTTTCTGTAGAAAATGCAAGTGGACCTTCGGAGCGCTAAGAGGCCTATAGCGGAAAAGTAATATCTTCAAATAAAAACTACACAGAAGCATTCTGTGAAACTTCTTTCTGTTCTGTGCATTCAACTAACAGAGTTTAACCTTACTTTTGATTGAGCAGTTCTGAAACACTCTTTCTGTAGAAAATGCAATTGGACATTCAGGGCGCTAAGAGGCCTATAGTGGAAAAGGAATATTTTCAAATAAAAACTGCACAGAAGAAATCTGTGAAACTTCTTACTGTTCTGTGCATTCAACTAACAGAGTTGAACCTCAGTTTTGATTGAGCAGTTCTGAAACACTCTTTCTGTAGAAAATACAAGTGGACATTCAGGGCGCTAAGAGACTATAGTGGAAAAAGAAAAAGTTCACATAAAAACTACACAGAAGCTATCTGTGAAACTTCTCTCTGTTCTGTGCATTCAACTAACGGAGTTGAACCTTACTTTGATTGAGAAGTTCTGAAACACTCTTTCTGTAGAAAATGCAAGTGGACCTTCGGAGCGCTAAGAGGCCTATAGCGGAAAAAGTAATACCTTCAAATACAAACTACACAGAAGCATTCTGTGAAACTTCTTTCTGTTCTTTGCATTCATCTAACAGAGTTGAACCTTACTTTTGATTGAGCACTTCTGAAACACCCTTTCTATAGAAAATGCAATTGGACATTCAGGGAGCTAAGAGGCCTATAGTGGAAAAAGGAATATTTTCAAATAAAAACTGCACAGAAGCAATCTGCGAAACTTCTTACTGTTCTGTGCATTCAACTAACAGTGTTGAACGGTAGTTTTTATTGAGCAGTTCTGAAACACTCTTTCTGTAGAAAATGCAAGTGGACATTCAGGGCGCTGAGAGGCCTATAGTGGGAAAAGGAATATCTTCAAATAAAAACCACACAGAAGCAATCTGTGAAACTTCTTACGTTCTGTTCAACTAACAGTTGAACTTATTTTTTGACAGTTCTGAACACTCTTTCGTAGAAAAAGTGACATTCAGGGCTAAGGCCTATGGAAAAGATAGTTCATAAAAACACAGAAGTATCTTGAAACCTTCTTTCTGTCTTCAAGAAAATGGAAGTGAACATTTCAGGAAGCAAGTACATTAGGCGCTAAGAGGAAAAAATGAATATGTTCAATAAAAACTACACAGAAGCAATCTGTGAAACTTCTTCTGTTCTGTGCATTCAACTAACAGAGTTGAACCTTAGTTTATATTGAGCAGTTATGAAACACTCTTTCTGCAGAAAATGCAAGTGAACATTCAGGGCGCTAAGAGGCCTATAGTTGAAAAAGGTATATGTTCAAATAAAAACTACAAAGAACTATCTGTGAAACTTCTTACAGTTCTGTGCATTCAACTAACAGAGTTCAACCTTACTTTGATTGAGCAGTTCTGAAACACCCTTTCTGTAGAAAATGCAAGTGGACATTCAGGGCGCTAAGAGGCCTATGGTGGAAAAAGGAATACCTTCAAATAAAAAACTACACAGAAGCAATCTGTGAAACTTCTTACGGTTCTGTTCTTTAAACTAACACAGTTGAACCTTAATTTTGATTGAACAGTTCTGAAACACTCTTTCTGTAGAAAATGCAAGTGGACATTCAGGGCGCTAAGAGGCCTATAGTGGGAAAAGGAATATCTTCAAATAAAAACTACAAGAAGAAATCTGTGAAACTTCTTTCTGTTCTGTGCATTCAACTAACAAGTTGAACCTAGTTTTGATTGAGCAGTTCTGAAACCTCTTTCTGTAGAAAATACAAGTGGACATTCAGGGGCTAAGAGCCTATAGTGGAAAAAGGAATAGTTCAAATAAAAACTACACAGAAGAATCTGTGAACTTCTCTCTGTTCTGTGCATTCAACTAACGAGTTGAACCTTACTTTTGATTGAGAAGTTCTGAAACACTCTTTCTGTAGAAATGCAAGTGGACTTCGGAGCGCTAAGAGGCCTATAGCGGAAAAAGTAATACTTCAAATACAAACTACACAGAAGCATTCTGTGAAATTTCTTTCTGTTCTTTGCATTCATCTAACAGAGTTGAACCTTACTTTGATTGAGCACTTCTGAAACACCCTTTCTATAGAAAATGCAATTGGACATTCAGGGAGCTAAGAGGCCTATAGTGGAAAAAGGAATATTTTCAAATAAAAACTGCACAGAAGCAATCTGAGAAACTTCTTACTGTTCTGTCATTCAACTAACATAGTTGAACGGTAGTTTTTATTGAGCAGTTCTGAAACACTCTTTCTGTAGAAATGCAAGTGGACATTCAGGGCGCTGAGAGGCCTATAGTGGGAAAAGGAATATCTTCAAATAAAAACCACACAGAAGCAATCTGTGAAACTTCTTACTGTTCTGTGCATTCAACTAACGAGTTGAACCTTAGTTATTATTGAGCAGTTCTGAAACACTCTTTCTGTAGAAAATGCAAGTGAACATTCAGGGCGCTAAGAGCCTATAGCGGAAAAATGAATATGTTCAAATAAAAACTACACAGAAGCAATCTGTGAAACTTCTTACTGTTCTGTGCATTCAACTAACAGAGTTGAACCTTAGTTTATATTGAGCAGTTATGAAACACTCTTTCTGCAGAAAATGCAAGTGAACATTCAGGGCGCTAAGAGGCCTATAGTTGAAAAAGGTATATGTTCAAATAAAAACTACAAAGAAGCTATCTGTGAAACTTCTTACAGTTCTGTGCATTCAACTAACAGAGTTCAACCTTACTTTTGATTGAGCAGTTCTGAAACACCCTTTCTGTAGAAAATGCAAGTGGACATTCAGGGCGCTAAGAGGCCTATGGTGGAAAAAGGAATACCTTCAAATAAAAACTACACAGAAGCAATCTGTGAAACTTCTTACGGTTCTGTTCTTTAAACTAACACAGTTGAACCTTAATTTTGATTGAACAGTTCTGAAACACTCTTTCTGTAGAAAATGCAAGTGGACATTCATGGCGCTAAGAGGCCTATAGTGGAAAAGGGAATATCTTCAAACAAAAACTACAAGAAGCAATCTGTGAAACTTCTTTCTGTTCTGTGCATTCAACTAACAAGTTGAACCTTAGTTTTGATTGAGCAGTTCTGAAACACTCTTTCTGTAGAAAATACAAGTGGACATTCAGGGCGCTAAGAGGCTATAGTGGAAAAGGAATATCTTCAAATAAAAACTACACAGAAGCAATCTGTGAAACTTCTTACTGTTCTGTGCATTCAACTAACAGAGTTGAACCTTAGTTATTATTGAGCAGTTCTGAAACACTCTTTCTGTAGAAAATGCAAGTGAACATTCAGGGCCTAAGAGGCCTATAGGGAAAAAGAATATCTTCAAAAAAACTACACAGAAGCAATCTGTGAAACTTCTTCGTTCTGTGCATTCAACTAACAGAGTTGAACCTTATTTTGATTGAGCAGTTCTGAAACACTTTCTGTAGAAAATGCAAGTGGACTTCGAGCGCTAAGAGCCTAAGGGAAAAAGAATATTTCAAATAAAATACAGAAGCATTCTGTGAAACTTCTTTCTGTTCTTGCATTAACTAACAGAGTTAACCTTATTTTATTGAGCAGTTATGAAACACTCTTTCTGAGAAAATGCAAGTGAACATTCAGGGCGCTAAGAGGCCTATAGTTGAAAAAGGTATATTTCAAATAAAACTACAAAAGCTATCTGTAAACTTCTTACAGTTCTGTGCATTCAACTAACAGAGTTAACCTTACTTTGATTGAGCAGTTCTGAAACACCTTTCTGTAGAAAATGCAAGTGGACATTCAGGGCGCTAAGGCCTATGTTGGAAAAAGGAATACCTTCAAATAAAACTACACAGAAGCAATCTGTGAAACTTCTTACGGTTTGTTGCTTTACAACTAACAGAGTTAACCTACTTTTGATTGAGCAGTTCTGAAACCTCTTTCTGTAGAAAATGCAATTGGACATTCAGGCGCTAAGAGGCCTATAGTGGAAAAGGAATATTTTCAAATAAAAACTGCACAGAAGAAATCTGTGAAACTTCTTACTGTTCTGTGCATTCAACTAACAGAGTTGAACCTCAGTTTTGATTGAGCAGTTCTGAAACCTCTTTCTGTAGAAAATACAAGTGGACATTCAGGGCGCTAAGAGGACTATAGTGGAAAAAGGAAAAGTTCACATAAAAACTACACAGAAGCTATCTGTGAAACTTCTCTCTGTTCTGTGCATTCAACTAACGGATTGAACCTTACTTTGATTGAGAAGTTCTGAAACACTCTTTCTGTAGAAAATGCAAGTGGACTTCGGAGCGCTAAGAGGCCTACAGCGGAAAAAGTAATACCTTCAAATACAAACTCACAGAAGCATTCTGTGAAATTTCTTTCTGTTCTTTGCATTCATCTAACAGAGTTGAACCTTACTTTTGATTGAGCACTTCTGAAACACCCTTTCTATAGAAAATGCAATTGGACATTCAGGGAGCTAAGAGGCCTATAGTGGAAAAAGGAATATTTTCAAATAAAAACTGCACAGAAGCAATCTGCGAAACTTCTTACTGTTCTGTTCATTCAACTAACATAGTTGAACGGTAGTTTTTATGAGCAGTTCTGAAACACTCTTTCTGTAGAAAATGCAAGTGGACATTCAGGCGCTGAGAGGCCTATAGTGGGAAAGGAATATCTTCAAATAAAAACCACACAGAAGCAATCTGTGAAACTTCTTACTGTTCTGTGCATTCAACTAACGAGTTGAACCTTAGTTATTATTGAGCAGTTCTGAAACACTCTTTCTGTAGAAATGCAAGTGAACATTCAGGGCGCTAAGAGCCTATAGCGGAAAAATGAATATGTTCAAATAAAAACTACACAGAAGCAATCTGTGAAATTTTTACTTTCTGTGCTTCACTACGAGTTGAACCTTATTTATTTGAGCAGTTATGAACCTCTCAGAAAGCTTTAGGGCTGACCTATAGGTATCTATAATTGAGCAGTTTGAAACTACTCTTTCTGTAAATGGAAAATGCAGTGACATTCAGGTGCTAGAGCCTAATATAAAAAAAAAGAAGTATCACTTTCAGTTTGTGCTTCAACTAACGAGTAACCTACTTTATGAGCATTCTGAAACACTTTTCTTTTGAAATGCAAGTGGGACATTCAGGCGCTAATAGCTATGTGGAAAGGAATTACCTAAATAAAAACTAAAGAAGAATCTGTGAAACTCTACGGTTCGTCTTAAACTAACACAGTTGAACCTATTTGATTGACAGTTCTGAAACACTCTTTCTGTTGAAATCAAGTGCATTCATGGCTAAGAGCTTAGTGGAAGGATATTTCAAACAAAAACTAAAGGCATCTGTGAACTTTTTCTGTTCTGTGCATTCAATAAACAGTTGACCTTAGTTTATGACAGTCTAAACCTTTTCTGTAGAAAATCAGTGACATTCAGGCCTAAGAGCCTATAGTGGAAAAAAGGAATAAGTTCAATAAAAACTACACAGAAGATTCTGTGAAACTTCTCTCTGTTCTGTGCTATTCAAATAACAGAGTTAACCTTAGTTTTTTATTGAGCAGTTCTGAAACCTCTTTCTGTAAAAATGCAATGGACATTCATGCCTAAGAGGCCATAGTAGAAAAGGGAATATTTCAAAAAAACTCACAGAAGAATCTGTGAAACTTCTTCTGTTCTGTGATTCAACTAACGATTGAACCTCATTTTGATGAGCAGTTCTGAAACCCTCTTTCTGTAGGAAATCAAGTGGACATTCAGGCGCTAGAGGCTATAGTGGAAAAAGGAAATGATTCCATATAAAAACTACACAGAAGCTATCTGTGAAATTCTCTCTGTTCTGTGCATTCAACTAACGGATTTGAACCTTACTTTTGATTGAGAAGTTCTGAACACTCTTTCTGTAGAAAATGCAAGTGGACTCGGAGCGCTAGAAGGCCTATAGCGGAAAAAAATACCTTCAAATAAAATACACAGAAGCATCTGTGAAACTTCTTTCTGTTCTTTGCATTCATCTAACAGAGTTGAACCTTACTTTGATTGAGCACTTCTGAAACACCTTTCTATAGAAAATGCAATTGGACATTCAGGGAGCTAAGAGGCCTATAGTGGAAAAATAAATTTTAATAAAAACTGCACAGAAGCAATCTGCGAAACTTCTTACTGTTCTGTGCATTCAACTAACATAGTTGAACGGTAGTTTTATTGAGCAGTTCTGAAACACTCTTTCTGTAGAAAATGCAAGTGGACATTCAGGGCGCTGAGAGGCCTATAGTGGAAAAGGAATATCTTCAATAAAAACCACACAGAAGCAATCTGTGAAACTTCTTACTGTTCTGTGCATTCAACTAAGAGTTGAACCTTAGTTTTGATTGAGCAGTTCTGAAACACCTTTCTGTAGAAAATGCAAGTGGACATTCAGGCGCTAAGGGGCCTATAGTGGGAAAAAGGAATATGTTCAAATAAAAACTACAGAAGCATCTGTGAAACTCTTCGTTTGTGCATCAACTACGAGTGACCTTACTTTTATTGAGCAGTTCTGAAACCTCTTTCTGTAGAAAATGCAAGTGACCTTCAGCGCTAGGCCTATACGGAAAAATAATATCTTCAATAAAACACACAGAAGCATTCTGAGAACTTTTTTCTGTTTTTGCATTAACTACAGAGTTACCTTTTTTATTGAGCGTTTGAAACACTCTTTCTGTAGAAAATGCAATGGACATTCAGAGGGTAGCTAGAAGGCCTATAGTTGGAAAAGGATATTTTTTCAAAATAAAAACTGCACAGAAGAGCAATCTTGGAAACTTCTTAGCTGTTCTGGTGCTTAACTATCTTGAACTTTTTTATGAATCTGAGACACTTTTCTGTTGAAATGCAAGTGGCCGTGAGGCCTATAGTGGAAAAGGAATATCTTCAAATAAAAACACACAGAAGCAATCTGTGAAACTTCTTACTGTTCTGTGCATTCAACTAACAGAGTTGAACCTTAGTTTTATTGAGCAGTTCTGAAACACTCTTTGTAGAAAATGCAAGTGAATTCAGGGCGCTAAGAGGCCTATAGTGGAAAAAATATGTTCAAATAAAAACTACACAGAAGCAATCTGTGAAATTCTTACTGTTCTGTGCATTCAACTAACAGAGTTGAACCTTAGTTTTATTGAGCAGTTTGAAACACTCTTTCTGTAGAAAATGCAAGTGGACATTCAGGGCGCTAAGAGGCCTATAGTGGAAAAGGTATTTTCAAATAAAACTACAAAAGATGCTATCTGTGAAACTTCTTACGTTCTGTGCATTCAACTAACAGAGTTGAACCTTACTTTTGATTGAGCAGTTCTGAAACACTCTTTCTGTAGAAAATGCAAGTGGACCTTCGGGCGCTAAGAGGCCTATAGCGGAAAAAGAATATCTTCAAATAAAAACTACACAGAAGCATTCTGAAACTTCTTTCTCTTCTGTGCATTCAACTAACAGAGTTGAACCTTACTTTTGATTGAGCAGTTCTGAAACACTCTTTCTGTAGAAAATGCAATGGACATTCAGGGCGCTAAGAGGCCTATAGTGGAAAAAGGAATATTTCAAATAAAAAACTGCACAGAAGAATCTGTGAAACTTCTTACTGTTCTGTTCATTCAACTAACAGAGTTGAACCTTAGTTTTGATTGAGCAGTTCTGAAACACTCTTTCTGTAGAAAATGCAAGTGGACATTCAGGCGCTAAGAGGCCTATAGTGGAAAAATTAAAATTCAAAAAAACTACAGAATCATCTGTGAAATTCTCTCTGTTCTGTGCATTCAACTAACAGAGTTAACCTTACTTTTGATTGAGAGTTCTGAAACACTCTTTCTGTAGAAAATGCAAGTGGACATTCAGCGCTAAGAGGCCTATACGGGAAAAAGTAATACCTTCAAATAAAAACTACACAGAAGCATCTGTGAAACTTCTTTCTGTTCTATGCATTCAACAAACAGAGTTCAACCTTAGTATTATTGAGCAGTTCTGATACACTCTTTCTGCAGAAAACACAAGTGGACATTCAGGGCGCTAAAGGCCTATAGTGAAAAAGGAATAAGTTCAATAAAAACTACACAGAAAGATATCTGTGAAAACTTCTCTCTGTTCTGTGCATTCAACCTTACAGAGTGAACCTTAGTTTTGATTGGAGTAGTCCTGAAAACTCTTTCTGTAGAAAATGCAAGTGGACATTCATGGGCGCTAATGGTCCCATAGTAGAAAAAGGAATAACTTCAAAAAAAAAAACTACACAGAAGCAATCTGTGAAACTTCTTTCTGTTCTGTGATTCAACTAACAGAGTTGAACCTTACTTTTGATTGAGCAGTTCTGAAACACTCTTTCTTTAGAAAATGTAAGTGGACCTTCGGAGCGCTAAGAGGCCTATAGCGGAAAAAGTAATATCTTCAAATAAAACTACACAGAAGCATTCTGTGAAACTTCTTTCTGTTTGTGCATTCAACTAACAGAGTTTAACCTTACTTTTGATTGAGCAGTTCTGAACCTCTTTCTGTAGAAAATGCAATGGACATTCAGGGCGCTAAGAGGCCTACAGTGGAAAAGGATATTTTGAAATTAAAAATGCACAGAGAAATCTGTGAAACTTCTACTGTTCTTTGCATTCAACTAACATAGTTGAACCTCAGTTTTGATTCAGCAGTTCTGAAACACTCTTTGTTAGAAAATACAAGTGGACATTCAGGGCGCTAGAGGACTATAGTGGAAAAAGTTAAAAGTTCACATAAAAACTACACAGAAGCTATCTGTGAAACTTCTCTCTGTTCTGTGCATTCAACTAACGGAGTTGAACCTTACTTGATTGAAAGTTCTGAAACACTCTTTCTGTAGGAAATCAAGTGGACCATCGGAGCGCTAAGAGGCCTATAGCGGAAAAAGTGAATACCTTCAAATACAAACTACACAAAAGCATTCTGTGAAATTCTTTCTGTTCTTTGCATTCATCTAACAGAGTGAACCTACTTTTGATTGAGCAGTTCTGAAACACTCTTTCTGTAGAAAATGCAAGTGGACCTTCATAGCGCTAAGAGGCCTATAGCGGAAAAAGTAATATCTTCAAATAAAAAACACACAGAAGCATTCTGTGAAGCTTCTTTCTGTTCTGTGCATTCAACTAACAGAGTTTAACCTTACTTTTGATTGAGCAGTTCTGAAACACTCTTTCTGTAGAAAATGCAATTGGACATTCAGGGGTCTAAGAGGCCTATAGTGGAAAAGGAATATTTTAAAATAAAAACTGCACAGAAGAAATCTTTGAAACTTCTTACTGTTCTGTGCATTCAACTAACAGAGTTGAACGGTAGTTTTTATTGAGCAGTTCTGAAACACTCTTCTGTAGAAAATGCAAGTGGACATTCAGGGCGCTGAGAGGCCTATAGTGGGAAAGGAATATCTTCAAATAAAAACCACACAGAAGCAATCTGTGAAACTCCTTACTGTTCTGTGCATTCAACTAACAGAGTTGAACCTTAGTTATTATTGAGCAGTTCTGAAACACTCCTTCTGTAGAAAATGCAAGTGAACATTCAGGGCGCTAAGAGGCCCATAGCGGAAAATGAATATGTTCAAATAAAAACTACACAGAAGCAATCTGTGAAATTCTTACTGTTCTGTGCATTCAACTAACAGAGTTGAACCTTAGTTTATATTGAGCAGTTATGAACACTCTTTATGCAGAAAATGCAAGTGAACATTCAGGGCGCTAAGAGGCCTATAGTTGAAAAAGGTATGTGTTCAAATAGAAAACTACAAAGATGCTATCTGTGAAACTTCTTACAGTTCTGTGCATTGAACTAACAGAGTTCAACCTTACTTTTGATTGAGCAGTTCTGAAACCACTCTTTCTGTAGAAAATGCAAGTGTACCTTCGGGTCGCTAAGAGGCCTACAGCGGAAAAAGTAATATCTTCAAATAAAAACTACACAGAAGCATTCTGAGAAACTTCTTCTCTTCTGTGCATTCAACTAACAGAGTTTAACCTTACTTTTGGTTGAGCACTTCTGAAACACTCTTTCTGTAGAAAATGCAATTGGACATTCAGGGCGCTAAGAGGCCTATAGTGGAAAAGGAATATTTTCAAATAAAAACTGCACAGAAGAAATCTGTGAAACTTCTTACTGTTCTGTTCATTCAACTAACAGAGTTGAACCTCAGTTTTGATTGAGCAGTTCTGAAACACTCTTTCTGTAGAAAATACTAGTGGACATTCAGGGCGCTAAGAGGCCTATAGTGGAAAAATTAAAAAGTTCACATAAAAACTACACTGAATCTATCTGTGAAAATTCTCTCTGTTCTGTGCATTCAACTAACGGAGTTAAACTTACTTTTGATTGAGAAGTTCTGAAACACTCTTTCTGTAGAAAATGCAAGTGGACCTTCCGAGCGCTAAGAGGCCTATAGCGGAAAAAGTAATACCTTCAAATAAAAACTACACAGAAGCATTCTGTGAAACTTCTTTCTGTTCTATGCATTCAACAAACAGAGTTCAACCTTAGTATTTATTGAGCAGTTCTGATACACTCTTTCTGCAGAAAACACAAGTGGACATTCAGGGCGCTAACAGGCCTATAGTGGAAAAAGGAATAAGTTCAAATAAAAACTACACAGAAGATATCTGTGAAACTTCTCTCTGTTCTGTGCATTCAACTTACAGAGTTGAACCTTAGTTTTGATTGAGTAGTCCTGAAAAACTCTTTCTGTAGAAAATGCAAGTGGACATTCATGGCGCTAAGTGGCCCATAGTAGAAAAAGGAATAACTTCAAACAAAAACTACACAGAAGCAATCTGTGAAACTTCTTTCTGTTCTGTGCATTCAACTAACAGAGTTGAACCTTACTTTTGATTGAGCAGTTCTGAAACACTCTTTCTTTAGAAAATGTAAGTGGACCTTCGGAGCGCTAAGAGGCCTATAGCGGAAAAAGTAATATCTTCAAATAAAAACTACACAGAAGCATTCTGTGAAACTTCTTTCTGTTCTGTGCATTCAACTAACAGAGTTTAACCTTACTTTTGATTGAGCAGTTCTGAAACACTCTTTCTGTAGAAAATGCAATTGGACATTCAGGGCGCTAAGAGGCCTACAGTGGAAAAGGATATTTTGAAATTAAAACTGCACAGAAGAAATCTGTGAAACTTCTTACTGTTCTTTGCATTCAACTAACAGAGTTGAACCTCAGTTTTGATTCAGCAGTTCTGAAACACTCTTTGTTAGAAAATACAAGTGGACATTCAGGGCGCTAAGAGGACTATAGTGGAAAAAGTAAAAGTTCACATAAAAACTACACAGAAGCTATCTGTGAAACTTCTCTCTGTTCTGTGCATTCAACTAACGGAGTTGAACCTTACCTTGATTGAAAAGTTCTGAAACACTCTTTCTGTAGGAAATGCAAGTGGACCATCGGAGCGCTAAGAGGCCTATAGCGGAAAAAGTAATACCTTCAAATACAAACTACACAAAAGCATTCTGTGAAACTTCTTTCTGTTCTTTGCATTCATCTAACAGAGTTGAACCTTACTTTTGATTGAGTACTTCTGAAACATCCTTTCTATATAAAATGCAATTGGACATTCAGGGAGCTAAGGGCCTATAGTGGAAAAAGGAATATTTTCAAATAAAAACTGCACAGAAGCAATCTGCGAAACTTCATACTGTTCTGTGCATTCAACTAACATTGTTGAACGGTAGTTTTTACTGAGCAGTTTTGAAACACTCTTTCTGTAGAAAATGCAAGTGGACATTCAGGGCGCTGAGAGGGCTATAGTGGGAAAAGGAATATCTTCAAATAAAAACCACACAGAAGCAATCTGTGAAACTTCTTACATTTCTGTTCTTTAAACTAACACTGTTGAACCTTAATTTTGTTGAACAGTTCTGAATCACTCTTTCTGTAGTAAATGCAAGTGGACATTCATGGCGCTAAGGGCCAATAGTGGAAAAAGAATAAGTTCAAATAAAAACTACACAGAAGATATCTGTGAAACTTCTCTCTATTCTGTGCATTCAACTAACGAGTTGAACCTTACTTTGTTGAGAAGTTCTGAAACACTGTTTCTGTAGGAAATGCAAGTGATCATTCAGGGCGCTAAGAGGCCTATAGTGGAAAAATGAATATGTTCTATTAAAAACTACACAGAAGCAATCTGTGAAACTTCTTACTGTTCTGTGCATTCAACTAACAGAGTTGAACCATAGTTTATATTCAGCAGTTATGAAACACTCTTTCTGCAGAAAATGCAAGTGAACATTCAGGGCGCTAAGAGGCCTATAGTTGAAAAAGATATATGTTCAAATAAAAACTACAAAGAATCTATCTGTGAAACTTCTTACAGTTCTGTGCATTCAACTAACAGATTTCAACCTTAATTTGATTGAGCAGTTCTGAAACACCCTTTCGGTAGAAAATGCAAGTGGACATTCATGGCGCTAAGAGGCCTATGGTGGAAAAAGTAATACCTTCAAATAAAAACTACACAGAAGCAATCTGTGAAACTTCTGGCGGTTCTGTTCTTTAAACTAACACAGTTGAACCTTAATTTTGATTGAACAGTTCTGAAACACTCTTTCTGTAGTAAATGCAAGTGGACATTCTGGCGCTAAGGGCCTATAGTGGAAAAGGGAATATCTTCAAACAAAAACTACAAAGAAGAAATCTGTGAAACTACTTTCTGTTCTGTGCATTCAACTAACAGATTTGAACCTTAGTTTTGATTGAGCAGTTCTGACACACTCTTTCTGAAGAAAATACAAGTGGACATTCAGGGCGCTAAGTGGCCTAGAGTGGAAAAAGGAATAAGTTCAAATAAAAACTACACAGAAGATATCAGTGAATCTTCTTTCTGTTCTGTGCATTCAACTAACAGAGTTGAACCTTACTTTGGATTGAGAAGTTCTGAAACACTCTTTCTGTAGGAAATGCAAGTGGACTTTCGGAGCGCTAAGAGGCCTATAGCGGAAAAACTAACACCTTCAAATACAAACTACACAGAAGCATTCTGTGAAACTGCTTTCTGTTCTTTGCATTCGTCTAACAGATTGAACCTTACTTTAGATTGAGCACTTCTGAAACACCCTTTCTATAGAAAATGCAATTGGACATTCATGGAGCTAAGAGTCCTATAGTGGAAAAAGTAATATTTTCAAATGAAAACTGCACAGAAGCAATCTGCTAAATTCTTACTGTTCTGTGCATTCAACTAATATAGTTGAACGGTAGTTTTTATTGAGCAGTTCTGAAACATCTTTCTGTAGAAAATGCAAGTGGACATTCAGGGCGCTGAGAGGCCTATAGTGGGAAAAGGAATATCTTCAAATAAAAACCACACAGAAGTAATCTGTGAAACTTCTTACTGTTCTGTGCATTCAACTAACAGAGTTGAACCTTAGTTATTATTGAGCAGTTCTGAAACCCTCTTTCTGTAGAAAATGCAAGTGAACATTAAGGGCGCTAAGAGGCCTATAGCGGAAATATGAATATGTTCACATAAAAACTACACAGAAGCAATCTGTGAAACTTCTTACTGTTCTGTGCATTCAACTAACAGAGTTGAACCTTAGTTTATATTGAGCAGTTATGAAACACTCTTTCTGCAGAAAATGCAAGTGAACATTCAGGGCGCTAAGAGGCCTATAGTTGAAAAAGGTAAATGTTCAAATAAAAACTAAAAGAAGCTATCTGTGAAACTTCTTACAGTTCTGTGCATTCAACTAACAGAGTTCAACCTTACTTTTGATTGAGCAGTTCTGAAACACCCTTTCTTAGAAAATGCAAGTGGAGATTCTGGGCGATAAGAGGCCTATGGTGGAAAAAGGAATACCTCAAATAAAAACTACACAGAAGGAATCTGTGAAACTTCTTACGGTTCTGTTCTTTAAACTAACACAGTTGAACCTTAATTTTGATTGAACAGTTCTGAAACATTCTTTCTGTAGAAAATGCAAGTGGACATTCATGGCGCTAAGAGGCCTATAGTGGAAAAGGGAATATATTCAACAAAAACTACAATCAAGCAATCTGTGAAACTTCTTTCTGTTCTGTGCATTCAACTAACCTAGTTGAACCTTAGTTTTGATTGAGCAGTTCTGAAACACTCTTTCTGTAGAAAATACAAGTGGACATTCAGGGCGCTAAGAGGCCTATAGTGGGAAAAGGAATATCTTCAAATAAAAACCACACAGAAGCAATCTGTGAAACTTCTTACTGTTTTGTGCATTAAACTAACAGAGTTGAACCTTAGTTATTATTGAGCATTTCTGAAACACTCTTTCTGTAGAAAATGCAAGTGAACATTCAGGGCACTAAGAGGCCTATAGCGGAAAAATGAATAGGTTCAAATAAAAACTACACAGAAGCAATCTGTGAAACTTCTTACAGTTCTGTGCATTCAACTAACAGAGTTGAACCTTACTTTTGATTGTGCAGTTTTGAAACACACTTTCTGTAGAAAATGCAAGTGGACCTTCGAAGCGCTAAGAGGCCTACAGCGGAAAAAGAAATATCTTCAAATAAAAACTACACAGAAGCATTCTGTGAAACTTCTTTCTGTTCTTTGCATTCAATTAACAGAGTTAACCTTAGTTTATATTGAGCATTATGAAACACTCTTTCTGCAGAAAATGCAAGTGAACATTCAGGGCACTAAGAGGCCTATAGTTGAAAAAGGTATATGTTCAAATAAAACTACAAAGAAGCTATCTGTGAAACTTCTTACAGTTCTGTGCATTCAACTAACAGAGTTCAACCTTGCTTTTCATTGAGCAGTTCTGAAACACACTTTCTGTAGAAAATGCAACTGGACATTCAGGGTGCTAAGAGGCCTATTTGGAAAAAGGAATACCTTCAAATGAAAACTACACAGAAGCAATCTGTGAAACTTCTTACGGTTCTGTTCTTTAAACTAACACAGTTTAACCTTACTTTTGATTGAGCAGTTCTGAAACACTCTTTCTGTAGAAAATGCAATTGGACATTCAGGACGCTAAGAGGCCTATAGTGGAAAAGGAATATGTTCAAATAAAAACTGCACATAAGAAATCTGTGAAACTTCTTACTGTTCTGTGCATTCAACTAACAGAGTTGCACCTCAGTTTTGATTGAGCAGTTCTGAAAACTCTTTCTGTAGAAAATACAAGTGGACATTCAGAGCGCTAAGAGGACTATAGTGGAAAAAGGAAAATGTTCACATAAAAACTACACAGAAGCTATCTGTGAAACTTCTCTCTGTTCTGTGCATTCAACTAACGGAGTTGAACCTTACATTTGATGGAGAAGTTCTGAAACACTCTTTCTGTAGAAAATGCAAGTGGACATTCTGAGCGCTAAGAGGCCTCTAGCGGAAAAAGTAATACCTTCAAATACAAACTACACAGAAGCATTCTGTGAAACTTCTTTCTGTTCTCTGCATTCATCTAACAGAGTTGAACCTTACTTTTGATTGAGCACTTCTGAAACTCCCTTTCTATAGAAAATGCAATTGGACATTCAGGGAGCTAAGAGGCCTGTAGTGGAAAAAGGAATATATTCAAATAAAAACTGCACAAAATCAATATGCGAAATTTCTTACTGTTCTGTGCATTCAACTAACAGAGTTGAACCTTAGTTTATATTGAGCAGTTATGATACACTCTTTCTGCAGAAAATGCAAGTGAACATTCAGGGCGCTAAGAGGCCTATAGTTGAAAAAGGTATATGTTCAAATAAAAACTACAAAGAATCTATCTGTGAAACTTCTTACAGTTCTGTGCATTCAACTAACAGAGTTCAACCTTACTTTTGATTGAGCAGTTCTGAAACACCCTTTCTGTAGAAAATGCAAGTGAACATTCAGGGCGCTAAGAGGCCTATGGTGGAAAAAGGAATACCTTCAAATAAAAACTGCACAGAAGCAATCTGTGAAACTCTTTCTGTTCTGTGCATTCAACTAACAGAGTTTAACCTTACTTTTGATTGAGCAGTTCTGAAACACTCATTCTGAAGAAAATGCAATTGGACAATCAGGGCGCTAAGAGGTCTATAGTGGAAAAGGAATATTTTCAAATGAATACTGCACAGAAGTAATCTGAGAAACTTCTTACTGTTCTGTGCATTCAACTAACAGAGTTGAACCTTAGTTTTGATTGAGCAGTTCTGAAACACTCTTTCTGTAGAAAATACAAGTGGACATTCAGGGCGCTAAGAGGACTATAGTGGAAAAAGGAAAAAGTTCACATAAAAACTACACAGAAGCTATCTGTGAAACTTCTCTCTGTTCTGTGCATTCAACTAACGGAGTTGAACTTACTTTTGATTGAGAAGTTCTGAAACACTCTTTCTGTAGAAAATGCAAGTGGACTTCGGAGCGCTAAGAGGCCTATAGCGGAAAAAGTAATACCTTCAAATACAAACTACACAGAAGCATTCTGTGAAACTTCTTTCTGTTCTTTGCATTCATCTAACAGAGTTGAACCTTACTTTTGATTGAGCACTTCTGAAACACCCTTTCTATAGAAAATGCAATTGGACATTCAGGGAGCTAAGAGGCCTATAGTGGAAAAAGTAATATTTTCAAATAAAAATTGCACAGAAGCAATCTGCGAAACTTCGTACTGCTCAGTGCATTCAACTAACATAGTTGAACGGTAGTTTTTATTGGGCAGTTCTGAAACACTCTTTCTGTAGAAAATGCAAGTGGACATTCACGGCGCTGAGAGGCCTATAGTGGGAAAAGGAATATCTTCAAATAAAAACCACACAAAAGCAATCTGTGAAACTTCTTACTGTTCTGCGCATTCAACTAACAGAGTTGAACCTTAGTTATTATTGAGCAGTTCTGAAACACACTTTCTGTAGAAAATGCAAGTGAACAATCAGGGCGCTAAGAGGCCTATAGCGGAAAAATGAATATGTTCAAATAAAAACTACACAGAAGCAATCTGTGAAACTTCTTTCTGTTCTGTGCTTTCAACTAACAGAGTTGAACCTTAGTTTATATTGAGCAGTTATGAAACACTCTTTCTGCAGAAAATGCAAGTGAACATTCAGGGCGCTAAGAGGCCTATAGTTGAAAAAGGAATATCTTCAAATAAAAACCACACAGAAGCAATCTGTGAAAATTCTTACTGTTCTGTGCATTCAACTAACAGAGTTGAACCTTATTTTATATTGAGCAGTTATGAAACACTCTTTCTGCAGAAAATGCAAGGGAACATTCAGGGCACTTAGAGGCCAGTAGTTTAAAAACATATATGTACAAATAAAAACTACAAAGAAGCTATCTGTGTAACTTCTTACAGTTCTGTGCATTCAACTAACAGAGTTCAACCTTACTTTGATTGAGCAGTTCTGAAACACCCTTTCTGTAGAAAATGCAAGTGGACATTCAGGGCGCTAAGAGGCCTATGGTGGAAAAAGGAATACCTTCAAATAAAAACTACACAGAAGAAATCTGTGAAACTTCTTACTGTTCTGTGCATTCAACTAACAGAGTTGAACCTCAGTTTTGATTGAGCAGTTCTGAAACACCCTTTCTGTAGAAAATGCAATTGGACATTCATGGCGCTAAGAGGCCTATAGTGGAAAAGGGAATATCTTCAAACAAAAACTACAAAGAAGCAATCTGTGAAACTTCTTTCTGTTCTGTGCATTCAACTAACAGAGTTGAACCTTAATTATGATTGAGCAGTTCTGAAACACTCTTTCTGTAGAAAATACAAGTGGACATTCAGGGCACTAAGAGACCTTTAGTGGAAAAAGGAATAAGTTCAAATAAGAACTACACAGAAGATATCTGTGAAACTTCTCTCTGTTCTGTGCATTCAACTAACAGAGTTGAACCTTAGTTTTGATTGAGCAGTTCTGAAACACTCTTTCTGTAGAAAATGCAAGTGGACATTCATGGCGATAATAGGCTCATAGTAGAAAAAGGAATATCTTCAAACAAAAACTACACAGAAGCAATCTGTGAAACTTCTTCCTGTTCTGTGCATTCAACTAACAGAGATGAACCTTACTTTTGATTGAGCAGTTCTGAAACTCTCTTTCTGTAGAAAATGCAAGTGGAGCTTCGGAGCGCTAAGAGGCCTATAGCGGAAAAAGAAATATCTTCAAATAAAAACTACGCAGAAGCTATCTGTGAAAATTCCCTCTGTTCTGTGCATTCAACTAACGGAGTTGAAACTTACTTTTGATTGAGAAGTTCTGAAACACTCTTTCTGTAGAAAATGGAAGTGGAACTTCGGAGCGCTAGAAGGCCTATAGCGGAAAAATAATACCTTCAAATACAAATTACACAGAAGGATTCTGTGAAACTTCTTTCTGTTCTTTGCATTCATCTAACAGAGTTGAACCTTACTTTTGATTGAGCACTTCTGAAACACCCTTTCTATAGAAAATGCAATTGGACATTCAGGGAGCTAAGAGGCCTATAGTGGAAAAAGTAAAATTTTTAATAAAAACTGCACAGAAGCAATCTGCGAAACTTCTTACTGTTCTGTGCATTCAACTAACATAATTGAACGGTAGTTTTTATTGAGCAGTTCTGAAACACTCTTTCTGTAGAAAATGCATGTGGACATTCAGGGCGCTGAGAGGCGTATAGTGGGAAAAGGAATATCTTCAAATAAAAACCACACAGAAGCAATCTGTGAAACTTCTTACTGTTCTGTGCATTCAACTAACAGAGTTGAACCTTAGTTTTGATTGAGCAGTTCTGAAACACCCTTTCTGTAGAAAATGCAAGTGGACTTTCATGGCGCTAAGGGACCCATAGTAGAAAAAGGAATATCTTCAAACAAAAACTAAACAGAAGCAATCTGTGAAACTTCTTTCTGTTCTGTGCATTCAACTAACAGAGTTGAACCTTACTTTTGATTGAGCAGTTCTGAAACACTCTTTCTGTAGAAAATGCAAGTGGACCTTCATAGCGCTAAGAGGCCTATAGCGGAAAAAGTAATATCTTCAAATAAAAACTACACAGAAGCATTCTGTGAAACTTCTTTCTGTTCTGTGCATTCAACTAACAGAGTTTAACCTTACTTTTGATTGAGCAGTTCTGAAACACTCTTTCTGTAGAAAATGCAATTGGACATTCAGGGGTCTAAGAGGCCTATAGTGGAAAAGGAATATTTTCAAATAAAAACTGCACAGAAGAAATCTGTGAAACTTCTTACTGTTCTGTGCATTCAGCTAACAGAGTTGAACCTTAGTTTTTATTGAGCAGTTCTGAAACCCTCTTTCTGTAGAAAATGCAAGTGGACATTCAGGGCGCTGAGAGGCCTATAGTGGGAAAAGGAATATCTTCAAATAAAAACCACACAGAAGCAATCTGTGAAACTTCTTACTGTTCTGTGCATTCAACTAACAGAGTTGAACCTTAGTTATTATTGAGCAGTTCTGAAACACTCCTTCTGTAGAAAATGCAAGTGAACATTCAGGGCGCTAAGAGGCCCATAGCGGAAACATGAATATGTTCAAATAAAAACTACACAGAAGCAATCTGTGAAATTCTTACTGTTCTGTGCATTCAACTAACAGAGTTGAACCTTAGTTTATATTGAGCAGTTATGAAACACTCTTTATGCAGAAAATGCAAGTGAACATTCAGGGCGCTAAGAGGCCTATAGTTGAAAAAGGTATGTGTTCAAATAGAAACTACAAAGATGCTATCTGTGAAACTTCTTACAGTTCTGTGCATTGAACTAACAGAGTTCAACCTTACTTTTGATTGAGCAGTTCTGAAACACTCTTTCTGTAGAAAATGCAAGTGTACCTTCGGGTCGCTAAGAGGCCTACAGCGGAAAAAGTAATATCTTCAAATAAAAACTACACAGAAGCATTCTGAGAAACTTCTTTCTCTTCTGTGCATTCAACTAACAGAGTTTAACCTTACTTTTGGTTGAGCACTTCTGAAACACTCTTTCTGTAGAAAATGCAATTGGACATTCAGGGCGCTAAGAGGCCTATAGTGGAAAAGGAATATTTTCAAATAAAAACTGCACAGAAGAAATCTGTGAAACTTCTTACTGTTCTGTTCATTCAACTAACAGAGTTGAACCTCAGTTTTGATTGAGCAGTTCTGAAACACTCTTTCTGTAGAAAATACTAGTGGACATTCAGGGCGCTAAGAGGCCTATAGTGGAAAAATTAAAAAGTTCACATAAAAACTACACTGAATCTATCTGTGAAAATTCTCTCTGTTCTGTGCATTCAACTAACGGAGTTAAACTTACTTTTGATTGAGAAGTTCTGAAACACTCTTTCTGTAGAAAATGCAAGTGGACCTTCCGAGCGCTAAGAGGCCTATAGCGGAAAAAGTAATACCTTCAAATAAAAACTACACAGAAGCATTCTGTGAAACTTCTTTCTGTTCTATGCATTCAACAAACAGAGTTCAACCTTAGTATTTATTGAGCAGTTCTGATACACTCTTTCTGCAGAAAACCAAGTGGACATTCAGGGCGCTAACAGGCCTATAGTGGAAAAAGGAATAAGTTCAAATAAAAACTACACAGAAGATATCTGTGAAACTTCTCTCTGTTCTGTGCATTCAACTTACAGAGTTGAACTTTAGTTTTGATTGAGTAGTCCTGAAAAACTCTTTCTGTAGAAAATGCAAGTGGACATTCATGGCGCTAAGTGGCCCATAGTAGAAAAAGGAATAACTTCAAACAAAAACTACACAGAAGCAATCTGTGAAACTTCTTTCTGTTCTGTGCATTCAACTAACAGAGTTGAACCTTACTTTTGATTGAGCAGTTCTGAAACACTCTTTCTTTAGAAAATGGAAGTGGACCTTCGGAGCGCTAAGAGGCCTATAGCGGAAAAAGTAATATCTTCAAATAAAAACTACACAGAAGCATTCTGTGAAACTTCTTTCTGTTCTGTGCATTCAACTAACAGAGTTTAACCTTACTTTTGATTGAGCAGTTCTGAAACACTCTTTCTGTAGAAAATGCAATTGGACATTCAGGGCGCTAAGAGGCCTACAGTGGAAAAGGATATTTTAAATAAAAACTGCACAGAAGAAATCTGTGAAACTTCTTACTGTTCTTTGCATTCAACTAACAGAGTTGAACCTCAGTTTTGATTCAGCAGTTCTGAAACACTCTTTGTTAGAAAATACAAGTGGACATTCAGGGCGCTAAGAGGACTATAGTGGAAAAAGTTAAAAGTTCACATAAAAACTACACAGAAGCTATCTGTGAAACTTCTCTCTGTTCTGTGCATTCAACTAACGGAGTTGAACCTTACCTTTGATTGAAAAGTTCTGAAACACTCTTTCTGTAGGAAATGCAAGTGGACCATCGGAGCGCTAAGAGGCCTATAGCGGAAAAAGTAATACCTTCAAATACAAACTACACAAAAGCATTCTGTGAAACTTCTTTCTGTTCTTTGCATTCATCTAACAGAGTTGAACCTTACTTTTGATTGAGTACTTCTGAAACACCTTTCTATAAAAATGCAATTGGACATTCAGGGAGCTAAGGGCCTATAGTGGAAAAAGGAATATTTTCAAATAAAAACTGCACAGAAGCAATCTGCGAAACTTCATACTGTTCTGTGCATTCAACTAACATTGTTGAACGGTAGTTTTTACTGAGCAGTTTTGAAACACTCTTTCTGTAGAAAATGCAAGTGGACATTCAGGGCGCTGAGAGGCTATAGTGGGAAAAGGAATATCTTCAAATAAAAACCACACAGAAGCAATCTGTGAAACTTCTTACATTTCTGTTCTTTAAACTAACATGTTGAACCTTAATTTTGTTTGAACAGTTCTGAATCACTCTTTCTGTAGTAAATGCAAGTGGACATTCATGGCGCTAAGGGGCCAATAGTGGAAAAGGAATAAGTTCAAATAAAAACTACACAGAAGAATCTGTGAAACTTCTCTCTATTCTGTGCATTCAACTAACGGAGTTGAACCTTACTTTTGTTGAGAAGTTCTGAAACACTGTTTCTGTAGGAAATGCAAGTGATCATTCAGGGCGCTAAGAGGCCTATAGTGGAAAAATGAATATGTTCTATTAAAAACTACACAGAAGCAATCTGTGAAACTTCTTACTGTTCTGTGCATTCAACTAACAGAGTTGAACCATAGTTTATATTCAGCAGTTATGAAACACTCTTTCTGCAGAAAATGCAAGTGAACATTCAGGGCGCTAAGAGGCCTATAGTTGAAAAAGATATATGTTCAAATAAAAACTACAAAGAATCTATCTGTGAAACTTCTTACAGTTCTGTGCATTCAACTAACAGATTTCAACCTTATTTGATTGAGCAGTTCTGAAACACCCTTTCGGTAGAAAATGCAAGTGGACATTCATGGCGCTAAGAGGCCTATGGTGGAAAAAGTAATACCTTCAAATAAAAACTACACAGAAGCAATCTGTGAAACTTCTGCGGTTCTGTTCTTTAAACTAACACAGTTGAACCTTAATTTTGATTGAACAGTTCTGAAACACTCTTTCTGTAGTAAATGCAAGTGGACATTCTTGGCGCTAAGGGCCTATAGTGGAAAAGGGAATATCTTCAAACAAAAACTACAAAGAAGAAATCTGTGAAACTCTTTCTGTTCTGTGCATTCAACTAACAGATTTGAACCTTAGTTTTGATTGAGCAGTTCTGACACACTCTTTCTGAAGAAAATACAAGTGGACATTCAGGGCGCTAAGGGCCTATAGTGGAAAAAGGAAAAGTTCAAATAAAAACTACACAGAAGATATCTGTGAACTTCTTCTGTTCTGTGCATTCAACTAACAGAGTTGAACCTTACTTTGATTGAGAAGTTCTGAAACACTCTTTCTGTAGAAATGCAAGTGGACTTCGGAGCGCTAAGAGGCCTATAGCGGAAAAATAAACCTTCAAATACAAACTACACAGAAGCATTCTGTGAAACTCTTTCTGTTCTTTGCATTCGTCTAACAGATTTGAACCTTACTTTGATTGAGCACTTCTGAAACACCCTTTCTATAGAAAATGCAATTGGACATTCAGGAGCTAAGAGCCTATAGTGGAAAAAGAATATTTTCAAATAAAACTGCACAGAAGCAATCTGCAAAATTCTTACTGTTCTGTCATTCAACTAAATAGTTGAACGGTAGTTTTTATTGAGCAGTTCTGAAACATCTTTCTGTAGAAAATGCAAGTGGACATTCAGGGCGCTGAGAGGCCTATAGTGGGAAAAGGAATATCTTCAAATAAAAACCACACAGAAGAATCTGTGAAACTTCTTACTGTTCTGTGCATTCAACTAACAGAGTTGAACCTTAGTTATTATTGAGCAGTTCTGAAACCTCTTTCTGTAGAAAATGCAAGTGAACATTCAGGGCGCTAAGAGGCCTATAGCGGAAAATGAATATGTTCAATAAAAACTACACAGAAGCAATCTGTGAAACTTCTTACTGTTCTGTGCATTCAACTAACAGAGTTGAACCTTAGTTTATATTGAGCAGTTATGAAACACTCTTTCTGCAGAAAATGCAAGTGAACATTCAGGGCGCTAAGAGGCCTATAGTTGAAAAAGGTAATGTTCAAATAAAAACTAAAAGAAGCTATCTGTGAAACTTCTTACAGTTCTGTGCATTCAACTAACAGAGTTCAACCTTACTTTTGATTGAGCAGTTCTGAAACACCCTTTCTTAGAAAATGCAAGTGGAATTCAGGGCGTAAGAGCCTATGGTGGAAAAAGGAATACCTCAAATAAAAACTACACAGAAGAATCTGTGAAACTTCTTACGGTTCTGTTCTTTAAACTAACACAGTTGAACCTTAATTTTGATTGAACAGTTCTGAAACATTCTTTCTGTAGAAAATGCAAGTGGACATTCGGGCGCTAAAGGCCTATGGGAAAAAGAATACCTTCAAATAAAAACTACACAGAAAGATCTGTGAAACTTCTTACTGTTCTGTGCATTCAACTAACAGAGTTGAACCTCAGTTTTGATTGAGCAGTTCTGAAACACCCTTTCTGTAGAAAATGCAATTGGACATTCATGGCGCTAAGAGGCCTATAGTGGAAAAGGAATATCTTCAAACAAAAACTACAAAGAAGCAATCTGTGAAACTTCTTTCTGTTCTGTGCATTCAACTAACAGGTTGAACCTTAGTTATGATTGAGCAGTTCTGAAACACTCTTTCTGTAGAAAATACAAGTGGACATTCAGGGCACTAAGAGACCTTAGTGGAAAAAGGAATAAGTTCAAATAAGAACTACACAGAAGATATCTGTGAAACTTCTCTCTGTTCTGTGCATTCAACTAACAGAGTTGAACCTTAGTTTGATTGAGCAGTTCTGAAACACTCTTTCTGTAGAAAATGCAAGTGACATTCATGGCGATAATAGGCTCATAGTAGAAAAAGGAATATTTCAAACAAAACTACACAGAAGCAATCTGTGAAACTTCTTCCTGTTCTGTGCATTCAACTAACAGAGATGAACCTTACTTTTGATTGAGCAGTTCTGAAACTCTCTTTCTGTAGAAAATGCAAGTGGACCTTCGGAGCGCTAAGAGCCTATAGCGGAAAAAGAAATATCTTCAAATAAAAACTACGCAGAAGCTATCTGTGAAAATTCCCTCTGTTCTGTGCATTCAACTAACGGAGTTGAAACTTACTTTTGATTGAGAAGTTCTGAAACACTCTTTCTGTAGAAAATGGAAGTGGAACTTCGGAGCGCTAGAAGGCCTATAGCGGAAAAATAATACCTTCAAATACAAATACACAGAAGGATTCTGTGAAACTTCTTTCTGTTCTTTGCATTCATCTAACAGAGTTGAACCTTACTCTTGATTGAGCACTTCTGAAACACCCTTTCTATAGGAAAATGCAATTGGACATTCAGGGAGCTAAGAGGCCTATAGTGGAAAAAGTAAAATTTTTAATAAAAACTGCACAGAAGCAATCTGCGAAACTTCTTACTGTTCTGTGCATTCAACTAACATAATTGAACGGTAGTTTTTATGAGCAGTTCTGAAACACTCTTTCTGTAGAAAATGCATGTGGACATTCAGGGCGCTGAGAGGCGTATAGTGGGAAAAGGAATATCTTCAAATAAAAACCACACAGAAGCAATCTGTGAAACTTCTTACTGTTCTGTGCATTCAACTAACAGAGTTGAACCTTAGTTTTGATTGAGCAGTTCTGAAACACCTTTCTGTAGAAAATGCTAGTGGACCTTCATGGCGCTAAGGGACCCATAGTAGAAAAAGGAATATCTTCAAACAAAAACTAACAGAAGCAATCTGTGAAACTTCTTTCTGTCTGTGCATTCAACTAACAGAGCTGAACCTTACTTTTGATTGAGCAGTTCTGAAACACTCTTTCTGTAGAAAATGCAAGTGGACCTTCATAGCGCTAAGAGGCCTATAGCGGAAAAAGTAATATCTTCAAATAAAAACTACACAGAAGCATTCTGTGAAGCTTCTTTCTGTTCTGTGCATTCAACTAACAGAGTTTAACCTTACTTTTGATTGAGCAGTTCTGAAACACTCTTTCTGTAGAAAATGCAATTGGACATTCAGGGGTCTAAGAGGCCTATAGTGGAAAAGGAATATTTTAAAATAAAAACTGCACAGAAGAAATCTTTGAAACTTCTTACTGTTCTGTGCATTCAACTAACAGAGTTGAACGGTAGTTTTATTGAGCAGTTCTGAAACACTCTTTCTGTAGAAAATGCAAGTGGACATTCAGGGCGCTGAGAGGCCTATAGTGGGAAAAGGAATATCTTCAAATAAAAACCACACAGAAGCAATCTGTGAAACTCCTTACTGTTCTGTGCATTCAACTAACAGAGTTGAACCTTAGTTATTATTGAGCAGTTCTGAAACACTCCTTCTGTAGAAAATGCAAGTGAACATTCAGGGCGCTAAGAGGCCCATAGCGGAAACATGAATATGTTCAAATAAAAACTACACAGAAGCAATCTGTGAAATTCTTACTGTTCTGTGCATTCAACTAACAGAGTTGAACCTTAGTTTATATTGAGCAGTTATGAAACACTCTTTATGCAGAAAATGCAAGTGAACATTCAGGGCGCTAAGAGGCCTATAGTTGAAAAAGGTATGTGTTCAAATAGAAACTACAAAGATGCTATCTGTGAAACTTCTTACAGTTCTGTGCATTGAACTAACAGAGTTCAACCTTACTTTTGATTGAGCAGTTCTGAAACACTCTTTCTGTAGAAAATGCAAGTGTACCTTCGGGTCGCTAAGAGGCCTACAGCGGAAAAAGTAATATCTTCAAATAAAAACTACACAGAAGCATTCTGAGAAACTTCTTTCTCTTCTGTGCATTCAACTAACAGAGTTAACCTTACTTTTGGTTGAGCACTTCTGAAACACTCTTTCTGTAGAAAATGCAATTGGACATTCAGGGCGCTAAGAGGCCTATAGTGGAAAAGGAATATTTTCAAATAAAAACTGCACAGAAGAAATCTGTGAAACTTCTTACTGTTCTGTTCATTCAACTAACAGAGTTGAACCTCAGTTTTGATTGAGCAGTTCTGAAACACTCTTTCTGTAGAAAATACTAGTGGACATTCAGGGCGCTAAGAGGCCTATAGTGGAAAAATTAAAAAGTTCACATAAAAACTACACTGAATCTATCTGTGAAAATTCTCTCTGTTCTGTGCATTCAACTAACGGAGTTAAACTTACTTTTGATTGAGAAGTTCTGAAACACTCTTTCTGTAGAAAATGCAAGTGGACCTTCGAGCGCTAAGAGGCCTATAGCGGAAAAAGTAATACCTTCAAATAAAAACTACACAGAAGCATTCTGTGAAACTTCTTTCTGTTCTATGCATTCAACAAACAGAGTTCAACCTTAGTATTTATTGAGCAGTTCTGATACACTCTTTCTGCAGAAAACACAAGTGGACATTCAGGGCGCTAACAGGCCTATAGTGGAAAAAGGAATAAGTTCAAATAAAAACTACACAGAAGATATCTGTGAAACTTCTCTCTGTTCTGTGCATTCAACTTACAGAGTTGAACCTTAGTTTTGATTGAGTAGTCCTGAAAAACTCTTTCTGTAGAAAATGCAAGTGGACATTCATGGCGCTAAGTGGCCCATAGTAGAAAAAGGAATAACTTCAAACAAAAACTACACAGAAGCAATCTGTGAAACTTCTTTCTGTTCTGTGCATTCAACTAACAGAGTTGAACCTTACTTTTGATTGAGCAGTTCTGAAACACTCTTTCTTAGAAAATGTAAGTGGACCTTCGGAGCGCTAAGAGGCCTATAGCGGAAAAAGTAATATCTTCAAATAAAAACTACACAGAAGCATTCTGTGAAACTTCTTTCTGTTCTGTGCATTCAACTAACAGAGTTTAACCTTACTTTTGATTGAGCAGTTCTGAAACACTCTTTCTGTAGAAAATGCAATTGGACATTCAGGGCGCTAAGAGGCCTACAGTGGAAAAGGATATTTTGAAATTAAAACTGCACAGAAGAAATCTGTGAAACTTCTTACTGTTCTTGCATTCAACTAACAGAGTTGAACCTCAGTTTTGATTCAGCAGTTCTGAAACACTCTTTGTTAGAAAATACAAGTGGACATTCAGGGCGCTAAGAGGACTATAGTGGAAAAAGTTAAAAGTTCACATAAAAACTACACAGAAGCTATCTGTGAAACTTCTCTCTGTTCTGTGCATTCAACTAACGGAGTTGAACCTTACCTTGATTGAAAAGTTCTGAAACACTCTTTCTGTAGGAAATGCAAGTGGACCATCGGAGCGCTAAGAGGCCTATAGCGGAAAAAGTAATACCTTCAAATACAAACTACACAAAAGCATTCTGTGAAACTTCTTTCTGTTCTTTGCATTCATCTAACAGAGTTGAACCTTACTTTTGATTGAGTACTTCTGAAACATCCTTTCTATATAAAATGCAATTGGACATTCAGGGAGCTAAGGGCCTATAGTGGAAAAAGGAATATTTTCAAATAAAAACTGCACAGAAGCAATCTGCGAAACTTCATACTGTTCTGTGCATTCAACTAACATTGTTGAACGGTAGTTTTTACTGAGCAGTTTTGAAACACTCTTTCTGTAGAAAATGCAAGTGGACATTCAGGGCGCTGAGAGGGCTATAGTGGGAAAAGGAATATCTTCAAATAAAACCACACAGAAGCAATCTGTGAAACTTCTTACATTTCTGTTCTTTAACTAACACTGTTGAACCTTAATTTGTTTGAACAGTTCTGAATCACTCTTTCTGTAGTAAATGCAAGTGGACATTCATGGCGCTAAGGGCCAATAGTGGAAAAAGGAATAAGTTCAAATAAAAACTACACAGAAGATATCTGTGAAACTTCTCTCTATTCTGTGCATTCAACTAACGGAGTTGAACCTTACTTTTGTTTGAGAAGTTCTGAAACACTGTTTCTGTAGGAAATGCAAGTGATCATTCAGGGCGCTAAGAGGCCTATAGTGGAAAAATGAATATGTTCTATTAAAAACTACACAGAAGCAATCTGTGAAACTTCTTACTGTTCTGTGCATTCAACTAACAGAGTTGAACCATAGTTTATATTCAGCAGTTATGAAACACTCTTTCTGCAGAAAATGCAAGTGAACATTCAGGGCGCTAAGAGGCCTATAGTTGAAAAAGATATATGTTCAAATAAAAACTACAAAGAATCTATCTGTGAAACTTCTTACAGTTCTGTGCATTCAACTAACAGATTTCAACCTTAATTTGATTGAGCAGTTCTGAAACACCCTTTCGGTAGAAAATGCAAGTGGACATTCATGGCGCTAAGAGGCCTATGGTGGAAAAAGTAATACCTTCAAATAAAAACTACACAGAAGCAATCTGTGAAACTTCTGGCGGTTCTGTTCTTTAAACTAACACAGTTGAACCTTAATTTTGATTGAACAGTTCTGAAACACTCTTTCTGTAGTAAATGCAAGTGGACATTCTTGGCGCTAAGGGCCTATAGTGGAAAAGGGAATATCTTCAAACAAAAACTACAAAGAAGAAATCTGTGAAACTACTTTCTGTTCTGTGCATTCAACTAACAGATTTGAACCTTAGTTTTGATTGAGCAGTTCTGACACACTCTTTCTGAAGAAAATACAAGTGGACATTCAGGGCGCTAAGTGGCCTAGAGTGGAAAAAGGAATAAGTTCAAATAAAAACTACACAGAAGATATCAGTGAATCTTCTTTCTGTTCTGTGCATTCAACTAACAGAGTTGAACCTTACTTTGGATTGAGAAGTTCTGAAACACTCTTTCTGTAGAAATGCAAGTGGACTTT
Source organism: Nomascus leucogenys (assembly GCF_006542625.1). Classification (NCBI taxonomy): domain Eukaryota; kingdom Metazoa; phylum Chordata; class Mammalia; order Primates; family Hylobatidae; genus Nomascus; species Nomascus leucogenys. The sequence goes on from NW_022097871.1 coordinate 104,988, forward strand.
CGGAGCGCTAAGAGGCCTATAGCGGAAAAAAAACACCTTCAAATACAAACTACACAGAAGCATTCTGTGAAACTGCTTTCTGTTCTTTGCATTCGTCTAACAGATTTGAACCTTACTTTAGATTGAGCACTTCTGAAACACCCTTTCTATAGAAAATGCAATTGGACATTCATGGAGCTAAGAGTCCTATAGTGGAAAAAGTAATATTTTCAAATGAAAACTGCACAGAAGCAATCTGCTAAAATTCTTACTGTTCTGTGCATTCAACTAATATAGTTGAACGGTAGTTTTTATTGAGCAGTTCTGAAACAATCTTTCTGTAGAAAATGCAAGTGGACATTCAGGGCGCTGAGAGGCCTATAGTGGGAAAAGGAATATCTTCAAATAAAAACCACACAGAAGTAATCTGTGAAACTTCTTACTGTTCTGTGCATTCAACTAACAGAGTTGAACCTTAGTTATTATTGAGCAGTTCTGAAACCCTCTTTCTGTAGAAAATGCAAGTGAACATTAAGGGCGCTAAGAGGCCTATAGCGGAAATATGAATATGTTCACATAAAAACTACACAGAAGCAATCTGTGAAACTTCTTACTGTTCTGTGCATTCAACTAACAGAGTTGAACCTTAGTTTATATTGAGCAGTTATGAAACACTCTTTCTGCAGAAAATGCAAGTGAACATTCAGGGCGCTAAGAGGCCTATAGTTGAAAAAGGTAAATGTTCAAATAAAAACTAGAAAGAAGCTATCTGTGAAACTTCTTACAGTTCTGTGCATTCAACTAACAGAGTTCAACCTTACTTTTGATTGAGCAGTTCTGAAACACCCTTTCTTAGAAAATGCAAGTGGAGATTCTGGGCGATAAGAGGCCTATGGTGGAAAAAGGAATACCCTCAAATAAAAACTACACAGAAGGAATCTGTGAAACTTCTTACGGTTCTGTTCTTTAAACTAACACAGTTGAACCTTAATTTTGATTGAACAGTTCTGAAACATTCTTTCTGTAGAAAATGCAAGTGGACATTCATGGCGCTAAGAGGCCTATAGTGGAAAAGGGAATATATTCAACAAAAACTACAATCAAGCAATCTGTGAAACTTCTTTCTGTTCTGTGCATTCAACTAACAGAGTTGAACCTTAGTTTTGATTGAGCAGTTCTGAAACACTCTTTCTGTAGAAAATACAAGTGGACATTCAGGGCGCTAAGAGGCCTATAGTGGGAAAAGGAATATCTTCAAATAAAAACCACACAGAAGCAATCTGTGAAACTTCTTACTGTTCTGTGCATTAAACTAACAGAGTTGAACCTTAGTTATTATTGAGCATTTCTGAAACACTCTTTCTGTAGAAAATGCAAGTGAACATTCAGGGCACTAAGAGGCCTATAGCGGAAAAATGAATAGGTTCAAATAAAAACTACACAGAAGCAATCTGTGAAACTTCTTACAGTTCTGTGCATTCAACTAACAGAGTTGAACCTTACTTTTGATTGTGCAGTTTTGAAACACACTTTCTGTAGAAAATGCAAGTGGACCTTCGAAGCGCTAAGAGGCCTACAGCGGAAAAAGAAATATCTTCAAATAAAAACTACACAGAAGCATTCTGTGAAACTTCTTTCTGTTCTTTGCATTCAACTAACAGAGTTAACCTTAGTTTATATTGAGCAGTTATGAAACACTCTTTCTGCAGAAAATGCAAGTGAACATTCAGGGCACTAAGAGGCCTATAGTTGAAAAAGGTATATGTTCAAATAAAAACTACAAAGAAGCTATCTGTGAAACTTCTTACAGTTCTGTGCATTCAACTAACAGAGTTCAACCTTACTTTTCATTGAGCAGTTCTGAAACACACTTTCTGTAGAAAATGCAAGTGGACATTCAGGGTGCTAAGAGGCCTATTTTGGAAAAAGGAATACCTTCAAATGAAAACTACACAGAAGCAATCTGTGAAACTTCTTACGGTTCTGTTCTTTAAACTAACACAGTTTAACCTTACTTTTGATTGAGCAGTTCTGAAACACTCTTTCTGTAGAAAATGCAATTGGACATTCAGGACGCTAAGAGGCCTATAGTGGAAAAGGAATATGTTCAAATAAAAACTGCACATAAGAAATCTGTGAAACTTCTTACTGTTCTGTGCATTCAACTAACAGAGTTGCACCTCAGTTTTGATTGAGCAGTTCTGAAACACTCTTTCTGTAGAAAATACAAGTGGACATTCAGAGCGCCAAGAGGACTATAGTGGAAAAAGGAAAATGTTCACATAAAAACTACACAGAAGCTATCTGTGAAACTTCTCTCTGTTCTGTGCATTCAACTAACGGAGTTGAACCTTACATTTGATGGAGAAGTTCTGAAACACTCTTTCTGTAGAAAATGCAAGTGGACATTCTGAGCGCTAAGAGGCCTATAGCGGAAAAAGTAATACCTTCAAATACAAACTACACAGAAGCATTCTGTGAAATTTCTTTCTGTTCTTTGCATTCATCTAACAGAGTTGAACCTTACTTTTGATTGAGCACTTCTGAAACTCCCTTTCTATAGAAAATGCAATTGGACATTCAGGGAGCTAAGAGGCCTGTAGTGGAAAAAGGAATATATTCATATAAAAACTGCACAAAATCAATATGCGAAATTTCTTACTGTTCTGTGCATTCAAATAACAGAGTTGAACCTTAGTTTATATTGAGCAGTTATGATACACTCTTTCTGCAGAAAATGCAAGTGAACATTCAGGGCGCTAAGAGGCTTATAGTTGAAAAAGTATATGTTCAAATAAAAACTACAAAGAATCTATCTGTGAAACTTCTTACAGTTCTGTGCATTCAACTAACAGAGTTCAACCTTACTTTTGATTGACCAGTTCTGAAACACCCTTTCTGTAGAAAATGCAAGTGAACATTCAGGGCGCTAAGAGGCCTATGGTGGAAAAAGGAATACCTTCAAATAAAAACTGCACAGAAGCAATCTGTGAAACTTCTTTCTGTTCTGTGCATTCAACTAACAGAGTTTAACCTTACTTTTGATTGAGCAGTTCTGAAACACTCATTCTGAAGAAAATGCAATTGGACAATCAGGGCGCTAAGAGGTCTATAGTGGAAAAGGAATATTTTCAAATGAATACTGCACAGAAGTAATCTGAGAAACTTCTTACTGTTCTGTGCATTCAACTAACAGAGTTGAACCTCAGTTTTGATTGAGCAGTTCTGAAACACTCTTTCTGTAGAAAATACAAGTGGACATTCAGGGCGCTAAGAGGACTATAGTGGAAAAAGGAAAAAGTTCACATAAAAACTACACAGAAGCTATCTGTGAAACTTCTCTCTGTTCTGTGCATTCAACTAACGGAGTTGAAACTTACTTTTGATTGAGAAGTTCTGAAACACTCTTTCTGTAGAAAATGCAAGTGGACTTTCGGAGCGCTAAGAGGCCTATAGCGGAAAAGTAATACCTTCAAATAAAAACTACACAGAAGCATTCTGTGAAACTTCTTTCTGTTCTTTGCATTCATCTAACAGAGTTGAACCTTACTTTTGATTGAGCACTTCTGAAACACCCTTTCTATAGAAAATGCAATTGGACATTCAGGGAGCTAAGAGGCCTATAGTGGAAAAAGTAATATTTTCAAATAAAAATTGCACAGAAGCAATCTGCGAAACTTCGTACTGCTCAGTGCATTCAACTAACATAGTTGAACGGTAGTTTTTATTGGGCAGTTCTGAAACACTCTTTCTGTAGAAAATGCAAGTGGACATTCACGGCGCTGAGAGGCCTATAGTGGGAAAAGGAATATCTTCAAATAAAAACCACACAAAAGCAATCTGTGAAACTTCTTACTGTTCTGTGCATTCAACTAACAGAGTTGAACCTTAGTTATTATTGAGCAGTTCTGAAACACACTTTCTGTAGAAAATGCAAGTGAACAATCAGGGCGCTAAGAGGCCTATAGCGGAAAAATGAATATGTTCAAATAAAAACTACACAGAAGCAATCTGTGAAACTTCTTACTGTTCTGTGCTTTCAACTAACAGAGTTGAACCTTAGTTTATATTGAGCAGTTATGAAACACTCTTTCTGCAGAAAATGCAAGTGAACATTCAGGGCGCTAAGAGGCCTATAGTTGAAAAAGGAATATCTTCAAATAAAAACCACACAGAAGCAATCTGTGAAACTTCTTACTGTTCTGTGCATTCAACTAACAGAGTTGAACCTTATTTTATATTGAGCAGTTATGAAACACTCTTTCTGCAGAAAATGCAAGGGAACATTCAGGGCCTTAGAGGCCAGTAGTTTAAAAACATATATGTACAATAAAAACTACAAAGAAGCTATCTGTGAACTTCTTACAGTTCTGTGCATTCAACTAACAGAGTTCAACCTTACTTTTGATTGAGCAGTTCTGAAACACCCTTTCTGTAGAAAATGCAAGTGGACATTCAGGGCGCTAAGAGGCCTATGGTGGAAAAAGGAATACCTTCAAATAAAAACTACACAGAAGAAATCTGTGAAACTTCTTACTGTTCTGTGCATTCAACTAACAGAGTTGAACCTCAGTTTTGATTGAGCAGTTCTGAAACACCCTTTCTGTAGAAAATGCAATTGGACATTCATGGCGCTAAGAGGCCTATAGTGGAAAAGGGAATATCTTCAAACAAAAACTACAAAGAAGCAATCTGTGAAACTTCTTTCTGTTCTGTGCATTCAACTAACAGAGTTGAACCTTAATTATGATTGAGCAGTTCTGAAACACTCTTTCTGTAGAAAATACAAGTGGACATTCAGGGCACTAAGAGACCTTTAGTGGAAAAAGGAATAAGTTCAAATAAGAACTACACAGAAGATATCTGTGAAACTTCTCTCTGTTCTGTGCATTCAACTAACAGAGTTGAACCTTAGTTTTGATTGAGCAGTTCTGAAACACTCTTTCTGTAGAAAATGCAAGTGGACATTCATGGCGATAATAGGCTCATAGTAGAAAAAGGAATATCTTCAAACAAAAACTACACAGAAGCAATCTGTGAAACTTCTTCCTGTTCTGTGCATTCAACTAACAGAGATGAACCTTACTTTTGATTGAGCAGTTCTGAAACTCTCTTTCTGTAGAAAATGCAAGTGGAGCTTCGGAGCGCTAAGAGGCCTATAGCGGAAAAAGAAATATCTTCAAATAAAAACTACGCAGAAGCTATCTGTGAAAATTCCCTCTGTTCTGTGCATTCAACTAACGGAGTTGAAACTTACTTTTGATTGAGAAGTTCTGAAACACTCTTTCTGTAGAAAATGGAAGTGGAACTTCGGAGCGCTAGAAGGCCTATAGCGGAAAAATAATACCTTCAAATACAAATTACACAGAAGGATTCTGTGAAACTTCTTTCTGTTCTTTGCATTCATCTAACAGAGTTGAACCTTACTCTTGATTGAGCACTTCTGAAACACCCTTTCTATAGAAAATGCAATTGGACATTCAGGGAGCTAAGAGGCCTATAGTGGAAAAAGTAAAATTTTTAATAAAAACTGCACAGAAGCAATCTGCGAAACTTCTTACTGTTCTGTGCATTCAACTAACATAATTGAACGGTAGTTTTTATTGAGCAGTTCTGAAACACTCTTTCTGTAGAAAATGCATGTGGACATTCAGGGCGCTGAGAGGCGTATAGTGGGAAAAGGAATATCTTCAAATAAAAACCACACAGAAGCAATCTGTGAAACTTCTTACTGTTCTGTGCATTCAACTAACAGAGTTGAACCTTAGTTTTGATTGAGCAGTTCTGAAACACCCTTTCTGTAGAAAATGCAAGTGGACTTTCATGGCGCTAAGGGACCCATAGTAGAAAAAGGAATATCTTCAAACAAAAACTAAACAGAAGCAATCTGTGAAACTTCTTTCTGTTCTGTGCATTCAACTAACAGAGTTGAACCTTACTTTTGATTGAGCAGTTCTGAAACACTCTTTCTGTAGAAAATGCAAGTGGACCTTCATAGCGCTAAGAGGCCTATAGCGGAAAAAGTAATATCTTCAAATAAAAACTACACAGAAGCATTCTGTGAAGCTTCTTTCTGTTCTGTGCATTCAACTAACAGAGTTTAACCTTACTTTTGATTGAGCAGTTCTGAAACACTCTTTCTGTAGAAAATGCAATTGGACATTCAGGGGTCTAAGAGGCCTATAGTGGAAAAGGAATATTTTAAAATAAAAACTGCACAGAAGAAATCTTTGAAACTTCTTACTGTTCTGTGCATTCAGCTAACAGAGTTGAACGTTAGTTTTTATTGAGCAGTTCTGAAACCCTCTTTCTGTAGAAAATACAAGTGGACATTCAGGGCGCTGAGAGGCCTATAGTGGGAAAAGGAATATCTTCAAATAAAAACCACACAGAAGCAATCTGTGAAACTTCTTACTGTTCTGTGCATTCAACTAACAGAGTTGAACCTTAGTTATTATTGAGCAGTTCTGAAACACTCCTTCTGTAGAAAATGCAAGTGAACATTCAGGGCGCTAAGAGGCCCATAGCGGAAACATGAATATGTTCAAATAAAAACTACACAGAAGCAATCTGTGAAATTCTTACTGTTCTGTGCATTCAACTAACAGAGTTGAACCTTAGTTTATATTGAGCAGTTATGAAACACTCTTTCTGCAGAAAATGCAAGTGAACATTCAGGGCGCTAAGAGGCCTATAGTTGAAAAAGGTATGTGTTCAAATAGAAACTACAAAGATGCTATCTGTGAAACTTCTTACAGTTCTGTGCATTGAACTAACAGAGTTCAACCTTACTTTTGATTGAGCAGTTCTGAAACACTCTTTCTGTAGAAAATGCAAGTGTACCTTCGGGTCGCTAAGAGGCCTACAGCGGAAAAAGTAATATCTTCAAATAAAAACTACACAGAAGCATTCTGAGAAACTTCTTTCTCTTCTGTGCATTCAACTAACAGAGTTTAACCTTACTTTTGATTGAGCAGTTATGAAACACTCTTTCTGTAGAAAATGCAATTGCACATTCAGGGCGCTAAGAGGCCTATAGTGGAAAAGGAATATTTTCAAATAAAAACTGCACAGAAGAAATCTGTGAAACTTCTTACTGTTCTGTTCATTCAACTAACAGAGTTGAACCTCAGTTTTGATTGAGCAGTTCTGAAACACTCTTTCTGTAGAAAATACTAGTGGACATTCAGGGCGCTAAGAGGCCTATAGTGGAAAAATTAAAAAGTTCACATAAAAACTACACTGAATCTATCTGTGAAAATTCTCTCTGTTCTGTGCATTCAACTAACGGAGTTAAACTTACTTTTGATTGAGAAGTTCTGAAACACTCTTTCTGTAGAAAATGCAAGTGGACCTTCCGAGCGCTAAGAGGCCTATAGCGGAAAAAGTAATACCTTCAAATAAAAACTACACAGAAGCATTCTGTGAAACTTCTTTCTGTTCTATGCATTCAACAAACAGAGTTCAACCTTAGTATTTATTGAGCAGTTCTGATACACTCTTTCTGCAGAAAACACAAGTGGACATTCAGGGCGCTAACAGGCCTATAGTGGAAAAAGGAATAAGTTCAAATAAAAACTACACAGAAGATATCTGTGAAACTTCTCTCTGTTCTGTGCATTCAACTTACAGAGTTGAACTTTAGTTTTGATTGAGTAGTCCTGAAAAACTCTTTCTGTAGAAAATGCAAGTGGACATTCATGGCGCTAAGTGGCCCATAGTAGAAAAAGGAATAACTTCAAACAAAAACTACACAGAAGCAATCTGTGAAACTTCTTTCTGTTCTGTGCATTCAACTAACAGAGTTGAACCTTACTTTTGATTGAGCAGTTCTGAAACACTCTTTCTTTAGAAAATGTAAGTGGACCTTCGGAGCGCTAAGAGGCCTATAGCGGAAAAAGTAATATCTTCAAATAAAAACTACACAGAAGCATTCTGTGAAACTTCTTTCTGTTCTGTGCATTCAACTAACAGAGTTTAACCTTACTTTTGATTGAGCAGTTCTGAAACACTCTTTCTGTAGAAAATGCAATTGGACATTCAGGGCGCTAAGAGGCCTACAGTGGAAAAGGAGTATTTTGAAATTAAAACTGCACAGAAGAAATCTGTGAAACTTCTTACTGTTCTTTGCATTCAACTAACAGAGTTGAACCTCAGTTTTGATTCAGCAGTTCTGAAACACTCTTTGTTTAGAAAATACAAGTGGACATTCAGGGCGCTAAGAGGACTATAGTGGAAAAAGTTAAAAGTTCACATAAAAACTACACAGAAGCTATCTGTGAAACTTCTCTCTGTTCTGTGCATTCAACTAACGGAGTTGAACCTTACCTTGATTGAAAAGTTCTGAAACACTCTTTCTGTAGGAAATGCAAGTGGACCATCGGAGCGCTAAGAGGCCTATAGCGGAAAAAGTAATACCTTCAAATACAAACTACACAAAAGCATTCTGTGAAACTTCTTTCTGTTCTTTGCATTCATCTAACAGAGTTGAACCTTACTTTTGATTGAGTACTTCTGAAACATCCTTTCTATATAAAATGCAATTGGACATTCAGGGAGCTAAGGGGCCTATAGTGGAAAAAGGAATATTTTCAAATAAAAACTGCACAGAAGCAATCTGCGAAACTTCATACTGTTCTGTGCATTCAACTAACATTGTTGAACGGTAGTTTTTACTGAGCAGTTTTGAAACACTCTTTCTGTAGAAAATGCAAGTGGACATTCAGGGCGCTGAGAGGGCTATAGTGGGAAAAGGAATATCTTCAAATAAAAACCACACAGAAGCAATCTGTGAAACTTCTTACATTTCTGTTCTTTAAACTAACACTGTTGAACCTTAATTTTGTTTGAACAGTTCTGAATCACTCTTTCTGTAGTAAATGCAAGTGGACATTCAGGGAGCTAAGGGGCCAATAGTGGAAAAAGGAATAAGTTCAAATAAAAACTACACAGAAGATATCTGTGAAACTTCTCTCTATTCTGTGCATTCAACTAACGGAGTTGAACCTTACTTTTGTTTGAGAAGTTCTGAAACACTGTTTCTGTAGGAAATGCAAGTGATCATTCAGGGCGCTAAGAGGCCTATAGTGGAAAAATGAATATGTTCTATTAAAAACTACACAGAAGCAATCTGTGAAACTTCTTACTGTTCTGTGCATTCAACTAACAGAGTTGAACCATAGTTTATATTCAGCAGTTATGAAACACTCTTTCTGCAGAAAATGCAAGTGAACATTCAGGGCGCTAAGAGGCCTATAGTTGAAAAAGATATATGTTCAAATAAAAACTACAAAGAATCTATCTGTGAAACTTCTTACAGTTCTGTGCATTCAACTAACAGATTTCAACCTTAATTTGATTGAGCAGTTCTGAAACACCCTTTCGGTAGAAAATGCAAGTGGACATTCATGGCGCTAAGAGGCCTATGGTGGAAAAAGTAATACCTTCAAATAAAAACTACACAGAAGCAATCTGTGAAACTTCTGGCGGTTCTGTTCTTTAAACTAACACAGTTGAACCTTAATTTTGATTGAACAGTTCTGAAACACTCTTTCTGTAGTAAATGCAAGTGGACATTCTTGGCGCTAAGGGGCCTATAGTGGAAAAGGGAATATCTTCAAACAAAAACTACAAAGAAGAAATCTGTGAAACTACTTTCTGTTCTGTGCATTCAACTAACAGATTTGAACCTTAGTTTTGATTGAGCAGTTCTGACACACTCTTTCTGAAGAAAATACAAGTGGACATTCAGGGCGCTAAGTGGCCTAGAGTGGAAAAAGGAATAAGTTCAAATAAAAACTACACAGAAGATATCAGTGAATCTTCTTTCTGTTCTGTGCATTCAACTAACAGAGTTGAACCTTACTTTGGATTGAGAAGTTCTGAAACACTCTTTCTGTAGGAAATGCAAGTGGACTTTCGGAGCGCTAAGAGGCCTATAGCGGAAAAACTAACACCTTCAAATACAAACTACACAGAAGCATTCTGTGAAACTGCTTTCTGTTCTTTGCATTCGTCTAACAGATTTGAACCTTACTTTAGATTGAGCACTTCTGAAACACCCTTTCTATAGAAAATGCAATTGGACATTCATGGAGCTAAGAGTCCTATAGTGGAAAAAGTAATATTTTCAAATGAAAACTGCACAGAAGCAATCTGCAAAATTCTTACTGTTCTGTGCATTCAACTAATATAGTTGAACGGTAGTTTTTATTGAGCAGTTCTGAAACAATCTTTCTGTAGAAAATGCAAGTGGACATTCAGGGCGCTGAGAGGCCTATAGTGGGAAAAGGAATATCTTCAAATAAAAACCACACAGAAGTAATCTGTGAAACTTCTTACTGTTCTGTGCATTCAACTAACAGAGTTGAACCTTAGTTATTATTGAGCAGTTCTGAAACCCTCTTTCTGTAGAAAATGCAAGTGAACATTAAGGGCGCTAAGAGGCCTATAGCGGAAAATGAATATGTTCACATAAAAACTACACAGAAGCAATCTGTGAAACTTCTTACTGTTCTGTGCATTCAACTAACAGAGTTGAACCTTAGTTTATATTGAGCAGTTATGAAACACTCTTTCTGCAGAAAATGCAAGTGAACATTCAGGGCGCTAAGAGGCCTATAGTTGAAAAAGGTAAATGTTCAAATAAAAACTAGAAAGAAGCTATCTGTGAAACTTCTTACAGTTCTGTGCATTCAACTAACAGAGTTCAACCTTACTTTTGATTGAGCAGTTCTGAAACACCCTTTCTTAGAAAATGCAAGTGGAGATTCTGGGCGATAAGAGGCCTATGGTGGAAAAGGAATACCTCAAATAAAAACTACACAGAAGGAATCTGTGAAACTTCTTACGGTTCTGTTCTTTAAACTAACACAGTTGAACCTTAATTTTGATTGAACAGTTCTGAAACATTCTTTCTGTAGAAAATGCAAGTGGACATTCAGGGCGCTAATAGGCCTATGGTGGAAAAAGGAATACCTTCAAATAAAAACTACACAGAAGAGATCTGTGAAACTTCTTACTGTTCTGTGCATTCAACTAACAGAGTTGAACCTCAGTTTTGATTGAGCAGTTCTGAAACACACTTTCTGTAGAAAATGCAATTGGACATTCATGGCGCTAAGAGGCCTATAGTGGAAAAGGGAATATCTTCAAACAAAAACTACAAAGAAGCAATCTGTGAAACTTCTTTCTGTTCTGTGCATTCAACTAACAGTGTTGAACCTTAGTTATGATTGAGCAGTTCTGAAACACTCTTTCTGTAGAAAATACAAGTGGACATTCAGGGCACTAAGAGACCTTTAGTGGAAAAAGGAATAAGTTCAAATAAGAACTACACAGAAGATATCTGTGAAACTTCTCTCTGTTCTGTGCATTCAACTAACAGAGTTGAACCTTAGTTTTGATTGAGCAGTTCTGAAACACTCTTTCTGTAGAAAATGCAAGTGGACATTCATGGCGATAATAGGCTCATAGTAGAAAAAGGAATATCTTCAAACAAAAACTACACAGAAGCAATCTGTGAAACTTCTTCCTGTTCTGTGCATTCAACTAACAGAGATGAACCTTACTTTTGATTGAGCAGTTCTGAAACTCTCTTTCTGTAGAAAATGCAAGTGGACCTTCGGAGCGCTAAGAGGCCTATAGCGGAAAAAGAAATATCTTCAAATAAAAACTACGCAGAAGCTATCTGTGAAAATTCCCTCTGTTCTGTGCATTCAACTAACGGAGTTGAAACTTACTTTTGATTGAGAAGTTCTGAAACACTCTTTCTGTAGAAAATGGAAGTGGAACTTCGGAGCGCTAGAAGGCCTATAGCGGAAAAATAATACCTTCAAATACAAATTACACAGAAGGATTCTGTGAAACTTCTTTCTGTTCTTTGCATTCATCTAACAGAGTTGAACCTTACTCTTGATTGAGCACTTCTGAAACACCCTTTCTATAGAAAATGCAATTGGACATTCAGGGAGCTAAGAGGCCTATAGTGGAAAAAGTAAAATTTTTAATAAAAACTGCACAGAAGCAATCTGCGAAACTTCTTACTGTTCTGTGCATTCAACTAACATAATTGAACGGTAGTTTTTATTGAGCAGTTCTGAAACACTCTTTCTGTAGAAAATGCATGTGGACATTCAGGGCGCTGAGAGGCGTATAGTGGGAAAGGAATATCTTCAAATAAAAACCACACAGAAGCAATCTGTGAAACTTCTTACTGTTCTGTGCATTCAACTAACAGAGTTGAACCTTAGTTTTGATTGAGCAGTTCTGAAACACCCTTTCTGTAGAAAATGCTAGTGGACCTTCATGGCGCTAAGGACCCATAGTAGAAAAAGGAATATCTTCAAACAAAAACTAAACAGAAGCAATCTGTGAAACTTCTTTCTGTTCTGTGCATTCAACTAACAGAGCTGAACCTTACTTTTGATTGAGCAGTTCTGAAACACTCTTTCTGTAGAAAATGCAAGTGGACCTTCATAGCGCTAAGAGGCCTATAGCGGAAAAAGTAATATCTTCAAATAAAAACTACACAGAAGCATTCTGTGAAGCTTCTTTCTGTTCTGTGCATTCAACTAACAGAGTTAACCTTACTTTTGATTGAGCAGTTCTGAAACACTCTTTCTGTAGAAAATGCAATTGGACATTCAGGGGTCTAAGAGGCCTATAGTGGAAAAGGAATATTTTAAAATAAAAACTGCACAGAAGAAAATCTTTGAAACTTCTTACTGTTCTGTGCATTCAACTAACAGAGTTGAACGGTAGTTTTTATTGAGCAGTTCGAAACACTCTTTCTGTAGAAAATGCAAGTGGACATTCAGGGCGCTGAGAGGCCTTAGTGGGAAAAGGAATATCTTCAAATAAAAACCACACAGAAGCAATCTGTGAAACTCCTTACTGTTCTGTGCATTCAACTAACAGAGTTGAACCTTAGTTATTATTGAGCAGTTCTGAAACACTCCTTCTGTAGAAAATGCAAGTGAACATTCAGGGCGCTAAGAGGCCCATAGCGGAACATGAATATGTTCAAATAAAAACTACACAGAAGCAATCTGTGAAATTCTTACTGTTCTGTGCATTCAACTAACAGAGTTGAACCTTAGTTTATATTGAGCAGTTATGAAACACTCTTTATGCAGAAAATGCAGTGAACATTCAGGGCGCTAAGAGCCTATAGTTGAAAAGGTATGTGTTCAAATAGAAACTACAAAGATGCTATCTGTGAAACTTCTTACAGTTCTGTGCATTGAACTAACAGAGTTCAACCTTACTTTTGATTGAGCAGTTCTGAAAACTCTTTCTGTAGAAATGCAAGTGTACCTTCGGGTCGCTAAGAGGCCTACAGCGGAAAAAGTAATATCTTCAAATAAAAACTACACAGAAGCATTCTGAGAAACTTCTTTCTCTTCTGTGCATTCAACTAACAGAGTTTAACCTTACTTTTGGTTGAGCACTTCTGAAACACTCTTTCTGTAGAAAATGCAATTGGACATTCAGGGCGCTAAGAGGCCTATAGTGGAAAAGGAATATTTTCAAATAAAAAACTGCACAGAAGAAATCTGTGAAACTTCTACTGTTCTGTTCATTCAACTAACAGAGTTGAACCTCAGTTTTGATTGAGCAGTTCTGAAACACTCTTTCTGTAGAAAATACTAGTGACATTCAGGGCGCTAAGAGCCTATAGTGGAAAAATTAAAAAGTTCACATAAAAACTACACTGAATCTATCTGTGAAAATTCTCTCTGTTCTGGTGCATTCAACTAACGGAGTTAAACTTACTTTTGATTGAGAAGTTCTGAAACACTCTTTCTGTAGAAAATGCAAGTGGACCTTCCGAGCGCTAAGAGGCCTATAGCGGAAAAAAGTAATACCTTCAAATAAAAACCACAGAAGCATTCTGTTGAAACTTCTTTCTGTTCTATGCATTCAACAAACAGAGTTCAACCTTAGTATTTATTGAGCAGTTCTGATACACCTTTCTGCAGAAAACACAAGTGACATTCAGGGCGCTAACAGCCTATAGTGGAAAAAGGAATAAGTTCAAAATAAAAACTACACAGAAGATATCTGTGAAAACTTCTCTCTGTTCTGTGCATTCAACTTACAGAGTTGAACCTTAGTTTTGATGAGTAGTCCTGAAAAACTCTTTCTGTAGAAAATGCAAGTGGACATTCATGGCGCTAAGTGGCCCATAGTAGAAAAAGGAATAACTTCAAACAAAAACTACACAGAAGAATCTGTGAAACTTCTTTCTGTTCTGTGCATTCAACTAACAGAGTTGAACCTTACTTTTGATTGAGCAGTTCTGAAACACTCTTTCTTTAGAAATGTAAGTGGACCTTCGG